>NW_022987858.1:0-84406 GCF_902827165.1 Trematomus bernacchii | reverse complement strand
GGCGGCCGCTGAGAAGCGCATCCCGGAGCTCCTCGACCTGATGGCCGGCACGCCGACCTCAACCACCCAGAAGCTTCTCTATGGCTATCTCACCCTCCATTGGAGCCTCCTGTATGGCCACCGTACGGGCGTGTACGCAAACATGAAAAACAGTGAGGTCTTAGAGGCAGCCATAAGGGGAACTGCTGAGGGCTACATCATCCATGTGCAGGATCACAAGACGGCCAAGACATATGGCGAAGCACAGCTGGCGCTTACAGTAGAGGAGTTTAGCTGGGTCATGCGGTGGATGGGGATTAAAGAGGCATTGCTGGGTCCTCAGAATGAATTCTTCCTTTTCACAAGGGGGAATCGGGCCTCCAAGAACCTGAACGCTCACTTGAAGAGGGCATGGGCTGATGCTGGGCTAGAAACAGCCGTCACCTTCACAATCCTGCGCACTGCCCTGGCTGACAATATCAAGCATCACCAAGATCCAGAAAGCCGGTCGATTCTCGCCAGGTTTATGTGTCACGACGTAACCACGGCGGACCGGTTCTACGCGAATGCGCCAGGTATAAAGGAGGCATTGAGAATCCGCTCCATGTTCAGGGCGTCATCAGATGCGGCAGCAGCTGCATCATCATCAGAAGGATGTCTACCGCTGTCAGATGGGGAGACCTCCGAAGAGGGCTGCTATAACAGTACAACTCTATCATCTTCACCTGATGGGTCATTGGAGCGGCAGCAGCAGCGGAAGCGGAAGCGGGAGGGAAAGAGGCCAATGAAGTCGGGACCGGGGCTGGTTGACACTCCTGATGATGGGGCAGGGGCCGTGGACTCAACCTGTTTGCCCTGGTGCACCGTGAGAATTAGACGCCTAATTTGGTCCCCTGAATCCCGCTAAACATTGTGAATATGTATACCGTGTATATAATTATTATTATAATCCTGTGTATACATTTTGTAAATAGTACAATATCTCCAGGGCGCATAACTGCACTTTACAAGCCAGGAAAGGTGCCAGAATCCTGGGCATACATTTTGTTAATAGTGCAACACCTCCAGGGCGCATAACTGCACTTTAAAACGTAGGTTAAGAAATTTAGTAGTACTGTTATAGTAGCAGTAGTACGTGTAAATAGTTTATGTTTTAGCCTCTCTGTACTGTCAACTGTGTTTTTTGTTCAAATAAAATAAAAAAAAAAAAAAAACAATAACCTTGATGATTACCAGGGGCAGAAAAAGTGCCACTTTCCATCAGCACCGGGGAGGCACTCTCCTTGGTGCTGAACCCTGTGATGAGCGCTCAAGTGTTGGCGGAGGAGGTGTAAGCCAGAGGAGGGTGAACAAAAGTTAAAGTGTTTGAACCTCCAGCCCAGAAGGGGGGGTGATGCCGTGAAGAAAGCCGAATATGGATGCTGATGGGCGGACACAGAAGCACCATAAAACCACCCCCTTGTAAGGTCACCAGGGGCACGAGAATACCCTCCACAGAAGGGGGGGTGATGCCGTGAAGAAGGCCCAATATGGATGCTGATGGGCGGACACAGAAGCACCATAAAACCACCCCCTTGTAAGGTCACCAGGGGCACGAGAATACCCTCCACAGAAGGGGGGGTGATGCCGTGAAGAAGGCCCAATATGGATGCTGATGGGCGGACACAGAAGCACCATAAAACCACCCCCTTGTAAGGTCACCAGGGGCACGAGGTTCTGGTGGGTGTGAATACCTGTGTTTAGTCCGTGGGGGAGTGCTTAACTGTGGGGGCCCGGGGACTCAGGGTGTGCAAGGTTATGGAGGTCCCACTGTTAGGGGCCCATGCTGGAGGTAATTAGTCCGTCCTTGGGGCTCTGTGAGCGGGCAAAAAGAGGTGATTTCCCCCTGGTCTCTGCTGGAGGTGCAGAGTCCCACTGTTAGGGGCCCATGCTGGAGGTAATTAGTCCGTCCTTCGGGGCTCTGTGAGCGGGCAATGAGAGGTGATTTTCCCGGTCTCCGCCCTGGAGGTGTGAAATAAACAGAGTCCCCCTGTTAGGGACTGGTGCTGGAGGTCTCTAGTCCGTCCTTCGGTGCTCTGTGAGCGGGCAAAAAGAGGTGATTTCCCCCTGGTCTCTGCTGGAGGTGCAGAGTCCCACTGTTAGGGGCCCATGCTGGAGGTAATTAGTCCGTCCTTGGGGCTCTGTGAGCGGGCAGAGAGAGGTGATTTCCCCCTGGTCTCTGCTGGAGCTGTGAAAGAAACAGAGTCCCACTGTTATGGGGACATGCTGGAGGTAATTAGTCCGTCCTTGGGGCTCTGTGAGGGGGCAGAGAGAGGTGATTTTCCCCTGGTCTCTGCTGGAGCTGTGAAAGAAACAGAGTCCCACTGTTATGGGGACATGCTGGAGGTAATTAGTCCGTCCTTGGGGCTCTGTGAGGGGGCAGAGAGAGGTGATTTCCCCCTGGTCTCTGCTGGAGCTGTGAAAGAAACAGAGTCCCACTGTTATGGGGACATGCTGGAGGTAATTAGTCCGTCCTTGGGGCTCTGTGAGGGGGCAGAGAGAGGTGATTTTCCCCTGGTCTCTGCTGGAGCTGTGAAAGAAACAGAGTCCCACTGTTATGGGGACATGCTGGAGGTAATTAGTCCGTCCTTGGGGCTCTGTGAGGGGGCAGAGAGAGGTGATTTCCCCCTGGTCTCTGCTGGAGGTGCAGAGTCCCACTGTTAGGGGCCCATGCTGGAGGTAATTAGTCCGTCCTTGGGGCTCTGTGAGCGGGCATAGAGAGGTGATTTTCCCGGTCTCCGCCCTGGAGGTGTGAAATAAACAGAGTCCCCCTGTTAGGGACTGGTGCTGGAGGTCTCTAGTCCGTCCTTCGGTGCTCTGTGAGCGGGCAAAAAGAGGTGATTTCCCCCTGGTCTCTGCTGGAGGTGCAGAGTCCCACTGTTAGGGGCCCATGCTGGAGGTAATTAGTCCGTCCTTGGGGCTCTGTGAGGGGGCAGAGAGAGGTGATTTTCCCCTGGTCTCTGCTGGAGCTGTGAAAGAAACAGAGTCCCACTGTTATGGGGACATGCTGGAGGTAATTAGTCCGTCCTTGGGGCTCTGTGAGGGGGCAGAGAGAGGTGATTTCCCCCTTGTCTCTCCTGGAGGTGTGAAATAAACAGAGTGCTACATTTTGTAAATAGTGCAATATCTCCAGGGCGCATAACTGCACTTTACAAGCCAGAAATAATGTTTAAATGGTCGGGGAAAGTATTTTTAAATGTCTGGAAGAGAGTTTTAGACAGTCATTTTGCACGAAATCATTTAACATAGACGCTCTCCTGAAAATGCACAGAATATGTGCTTTTTCAGGAGACCGTCAATGTTAAATGATTTCGTGCAAAATGACTGGCTAAAACCTCGGAATAAGTGTTTGAAAAGCGGGGAAAAGTTGTTTTAAAATAGTCTGATACCTCCAGGGCGCATCACCAAAAATGTACAAGCCAGGGAAGATGCCTGAATCCCGGATACTTTAGGTCTGTCACTTAGGGTGACCGCACCACTCCGACGCTCCCGAGAGTGGACGTCCATTGTTTGTAAGGCACCTAAGAGGGAAAAGGATAAAAACATAGCACCTCACAACTTCCTCAGATAGTTACTTACATCAAGTCAGTATTTAAATATGCAGATTAGCTTTAAATCTATAGATGAATTCAGACATGGTAGTAAAACGAACACCATTTATTTGTGTTTTTTTGAAGTTTTCTTTCCATTAGAGTGAAAGAAAACATGGAAGCAAAATAGACCAAAATAACTAAATGTACAAGTACATGAAAAAACGATATTTTTGCCTGTAATGTCCTTAAACAGTAACTTCATAATTTTGATTGTTGGCTGCTCATTTAATAATTATTCATTTTAGTTTTTTGTCTGCTCTTGTGTGTAGTGAATACTAAAGAAGACCATTGTCTCTGTGTTAGCTGATTATTTTGTAGAATTCTGTTGAGTATTAAACAATTGCGTGAGTGTGAGGGTATTAAAATTAATTGGTCAGTAACAGAGTATTTTTGTTGGGTAATCTATGGTAGGGCTAACCAGGGACGTGCACAGACATTTGGAGGGGCTATTGCTCTAAACTGGAAAAAGGGCCTCCCCCTGAAAAAAAATATAAGACCAAAACGATTATTACATTAACTAATTTGAACAGTAATTCACATCATCATCTCATTACAAAATAAGCTAAGGCAACTACTTGCATTCGGTGACTTGATTTTTCAAATGAAAACCAGGGACATTTTTTGTTTTGCGGTCCATATCTCATTAAAATATCTAATGTTAGTAACTATTAAAGAGAAAATGGGGACAATTCAATGTAGTTTGAGCATTGTAACTGCTGTGCAGACATACTGATAAAATAGGGCTTCTATAATAAACCTTAAATAAACTCACTATTTAATGAAACCAGTTCAATATGCATTATTCTTATTCTTATCATTCTTTATGAGCGCAGTAACGGTAAGGTATCTAATTACTTATTTATTTAGTATTCCATAACTTCATAACAGAGATGGTCAAACTGAAGTAGAGACATGGCAGAAATCCTACAATGAAGCGGGACAGTGAAGTGTTCTCCTGAGAGAGGGCGATCAAGAGAAGAGAGAGAGGGTGAGGGAGTTTACAGATGGAAAGACACAGAAAGACAGAAGCACAATAACAAGTATATTTAGGTGTTTTTTTGTAAATAACCGACGGTGTCAAGAGGAAGTAAAGTCCCTGCCATTAGAAAACTCAAAATCCATTTTCCAAAATCCGACACTAGAGGTGGTCTTAATGCACCGGCACCAATACAGTAGCCAATAATACATATTATATATATATAATACGTAACATGTGTAATCACACACTTAGCGATATAGAACATAATTAATAAAAACGTAGGCCACCTGGTTTAAAACGCTTGTGTGGTCATACTGTGGAATGAGTTCACACTGAAACGAGTTCTTCATTCAAAATTTCGCGGGCAATTACAAGAAGAAGGAGAAGAAGTAGAAGTAAAAGAAGTAGAAGAATGAAGCTGGTGTGTTTCCCGCAGCGAGACACTACAATACTAATTGTAGGCTTATCATGTTGATTCGACCACAACAGAAAGAAAAAAAAAACCTCTCGCTCTCTCCAGAGGGGCAGGTCAGCCAAAAAGGGCAAACGGGCCGTTGCCCGGGCAACATTAGCCCGTACCTGTGCACGTCCCTGGGGCTAACCCATACAGTAGTGGGGCTCAAGTCAGTATTTGCAATGTAATTACATACACGCTATATCGCCCCCCTTGACAGTGAAACGCCACGCGTGAGGTTTAGATTATTTCCCTGTCTCAATCAAAATGGAACTGTATGAAATAAAACGGCACATTTGTCTTGAAGTAAATAAAAAGGGATCACTGTGAACGTGACGTATGATACATTGAAGATCCAATGGGGATACTGAATGGCGGTTCCGATTGATCTCAATCAGTAATGCATGACGCAGACCCAACGTTTCGTTGCTCTGATTGGCTGTAGGTCTATTCAAATTGCATTCGGAGGCATTTTGATCTGACCGCGGCCGCGCTGATATTATAACGCCAGAGAATTTCCACACCTTTAGTGTATAAAACTCGCCCACTACTTACACTATTCCTTGCACCCCTCTTCTAGCATAAGCCCGAATGGTCTCAACCATATTGCATCAGCAACGTGCACTTCTTACAGCAGGATCAGTTTGTGTGTTGTGGACACGACCAGTGGCGTTTTTATATGTATAAAAGTGGTGGGGCACAAAAAACTTAGATGTCTATATATAAGCTTCTGCAGTGACGTGCAGTAAGGTTCATGGCTGGTGAGGCACTGGCACTGACTCTTCAGGTTTACAAATATTATATTTTGACCTAAACCAAAATATAATATTATTTCAAAAGCTTTTTTTGTCTGATGCTTTGATTAATTTTAAACAGACAGTTCAACAAAAGGATACCCAAAAAATGTAATTTTATCATTTAAATATTGAATTGTTCTCTCTTAGTAAGATCCCATTTTCAATAAAATTGCGGTCCTACCTTGACTTGAAGATGAAGTCCATTTGCCTATCCTTCTGGACAAAAGTCTCCTCTTCATACACCACACTTTTCGCGACACACGTACTTACAGCCAATCAGCTCTGAAATATGTGAGACGACGTATGGTGGGGATGGCAGCTCAGTGCCCCTATGGTCATTATTTTTTTGCCACACACACAATAGGAAAATACTCTGAGCATGCGCAGTGTAGTTTTTACAGTCACCGTTCACTTAGACAGTGAGAGGGAGGGGCATGATCAGGTTTTGTCCCACATGGCTCTAAACAGCTCAATAGGCACACACTGTAGACACTAATTAGAACACAGACTAAAACAGCAATGTACAGACGAATCAGATTAAACATGATCTTAAAATATATTTAATTTTTTTTTTGCATTTTTTGTAATCATTTGTAATACTTTCTGCTGACACTAGGTGGGGCTGTGCCTGCCCCTAATGACCAGTCGCCACTGGACACGTCCCATATATTTTCGCAAGCCGTGTTCACAACATTTTGCTTATTATTCAATTTGCTTACTTTAACATAATTTTTCATGGTGGGGCTAAGCCATTTCTTGGTATGGCTGTAGCCTACCCCAGCCATACCCTGGCGCCGCCACTGAGTGTATCGGAGTGCCAAATTTGAATCAGTATGATTTTTCATTTGAGCAAATTTGGCTATGGAAATATTCAAGCTATAACGTTCAAGATATTCAATGTGCCTGGAAAAAGTAGGCCTATGGTATTAAGGGGGATCCCAGAGGTTGTTTTTTGTAGGTTGCCTTTATCTGTTCAGTCGCTTGAAATACTTTTTGTATGCTGGTTATGCAAAAAAGACAGTTCCTCTCCTAGTTCAATACATATTAGGCTAAATCAGTCTCTTTAGTCATGAACAAAAACATCAACATATTTCAACTAAGGTGAAGAGGAGTGATAGAGTGTATTATGTACCAAGAATCAGTCTGCAATTTACATAGAGTTGACAATTACATGTTGAACCTCATGGAACAAGTCCATAAAAAAAAAAAAAAAAAAAAAAGGGCTAATTGAGTATAGTGCTGAAAAGCTTTGAATCCATTCTCTTCATTGTTCAGCCATAATATTCTTTGGACAATTACTGAGTTTAGCCTTGACCTGCTTGAATACAGAATAAAAATACTTACATGATAAGCATTAACTGTTAAGAGTTCTTGATTGGAAATTTGAACAAAAAGTTGAATGTAATCATATTGCTTTCAAAGATTTAGTGTGATCAATATTTCTGGGAAAAAAAAAAGTTCATGACATTGAATAGACCTGGAAATGTTCAAACTCAATAATTTGAGAACTTCAATTAAGTAGTTCGGAAACATTTTTTTTATTGGCCACATACAATCTGAAATGCAAAGAGAACCAAGAATAAAAAACAAATTCAGATTGAAGAAACCAGTCAGCTAAATGGATCCATTCCTGTTGGGAGAACAACGTTTAATATAGCCGTTCAGAATAAATGTATATTGCAATACGAAACCCTTACCTTCAGGAATTCACATCTGTGATGGTAAATGGCCCAATGACTGCTTTTTGCACCATTCCATGTTTCTCTGCAAACATATATATTTTAGTACAAGTCAACCAAACAAGTGTAATACAGCAGAAGTTGTGTACATACCCGACGCAACACTCCTCTGCCTCCTTGACTTGCATTTCGATTCACAGCAGTCACAAAGACTGCTCTGGGCCAAGTTGTCCAGCAACTCCCAACTGAGTTCATGAAGATTGGATGAAAAGATAATTAAAATGCATCTCAACTCTTCCAAATAAAGATTCCACAAAGTTTGAATAGTTATGAATGGGATCCATCTGTATCTTCAGTAGACTGGGCTTAAGCTGAATAAGTCATCTCATGTAAAACAAATTAACCTACAATTCAAATATATTAAAAGTAATATTTTTACCCATGCCCTTCGACAAAGTGGCAGGCTTTCTTAGTGCTGTCAAGACCATTGGGATCCCAAGCCAAAAGTTTGCAGTGGATAAAGACCTGTTGAGTAGAGGGAAAATATAGGCGTCATGGCATAAATTAATCTCAGTTTCCAAAATAAAGCCTTGAATCTGAAAAAAAATGTAAAGGCCAATTTACCTCTTCTCCCATAGCAAACGTAAAGGTCTGAAGTGATAGGCGGATCTCCGATGACTTTTGCCTTGGTTCAAACTTTGATCGTGACGACACACTTTCCAAAAGACATCTGTTGGGTTAAAGAAAATGTATTAGCATTACTACCAAGGTTTCGACCAAAATACGTTTTTTTTTAAATCAATGCTCATTGCCATGAGTACCCTTTATTGGAGATTATAGGGTACATGGTGCTTTCAGGGTAAAGCTCTCGTGTGGTAGCTGCTACACATTCCTCAAGAAGCAGCAGCAAGGGCTGATGGGTCTCCTGCACCACACTAGCCATGATGGGGATGATGGAGCCCAGAGGAAAGCGTGTAGATTCAGCAGGGCCTGAGAAGTCGTCTAGGGCAGTAAACAGGAGAAGAGTCAGTAAGTTACAAAAGTCAGGGAGAGCTGCCGTTAGTAGAGAGTATCTCATGTTGTTTACCCACCATTCATGAGGCCAATGTTAAACTGCAGATCTCCTAGACCAGTGGTTCTCAACTGGTGGGTCGCGACCCAAAAGTGGGTCGCGGACCCGTTTCGAGTGGGTCGCGGATGTGTGAGTGAAGAAAAAGAATTGGAAAAAAAAAAAAATTGGAATTTTTTTTTTTTTTTTTGGAAAAAGTCAAACTTTTATTTTGAAGGCCCGATTTTCTTCTCAGAGTGTACCAGAATGCGTAGTTTATGTTAGTATTTCTAAAAATCTCCTGGGGAAAAATCCCCCCAGACCCCCCTGCTGGGGTTGGGTTTCAGCATGTGTGCCTTTTTATATAGTTCAGCTTTAATTCCATCATCTCATTAAACCTTTTTTAAAAGCATACTTTAGTTCTGTGAAGGGATATAAGGGATATATGCACTGTACTTCACTTTTATTAATATTGTATGCTCAAAAGCGTATATATATTACAGCACGATTTTTTGTTGAATAGATTTGAGTGCTTCAAAATGTTGGGTCGCGATGTATTGACCAAGTAAAAAGTGGGTCCCGAGGCCTGACCAGTTGAGAACCACTGTCCTAGACTGTAGGTTTTAAACACCGGGTCATAGATCGCAGCATACCAGTCTTTGGGCCTGCACAAAATAAAGCAGAATGATACAGAAAATGCTGCAAAGTTGTTTACTCACATTTGCTTTAAGCTCATTTAGTGGGAATGCTGATAGCGCATTCCAACTACTTGTTCTACGGACCAATTCTTTATTATTATTCCGCCAGGTTATTTTGCTGCTCTTCTGCTCCCACATCGCAGGAACTCCGTTGAAACAAAACGTTCAGCTCGGTCGGGAATCGATTGCCATTACTTTTCTCATTCATAATTCCCGAGATACATCCCATAATTCATCACATTTTTAACATGGAAGTCAATGGAGAAACTATTCAGACTTGAAAAATCATCATGCCACTTCAACTGCTCCTTCATACTTTCACTCAGAAACCTCATTCCAACTTTAAAATGTTACACATGAAAACATCTCGTATCTTGAAAAATGAAAAATAATTAAACAAAATGCATGAGGGCATGAAGTGACAAACTTTCAACATGTCTCCATTAAAGCCCATTGTAAATTCAAGCTCATCTTTCCTCACAGCAGCAGCCGCACACCTTTAGTTAATCTGCCCAAAATGCCACATTATTGACCCGAAAGTACACAAAAAGCACACTTCAGATGCTAAGGGTTCTTGAGATGCTTCACGTGTTGAAATTTCACCGATATCTGTTACGGTTCTTCAACAAAACGTTCACATGTAAGAGGTTTATCCCTCATTCAGTACAATGGAAAGGCTCTCCTCTCACTGATTACTGCACATCACCATGGAAACCTTTGATCTCTGGGCTCAAGGACAGGTGTTTCATAACGTTGTTAGCTCAAACATAAACACCTGTGTGACGGAACATGATGATGTCATAACTCCAATTGACATGCTCAGAACGCCACCAAACATCACATGATGGTTAACACTGTGGCCCTGAACAGCTCTACATCAAATCTGATGTTGGGTAATGTGGTGTTACTATGGCAACGCATCCCTCACCATAAAATACGATGTCACTGTAACTCCAATGGACACGGTCCAATCGTCCCCCAATCTTCAGTTGTATATCACCGGTCCATGGCTCAACAGCTCTATGTCAAATCTGAGATCTCACCATATGTCGTTTCCATGGAAACGCATCCCTCGCCATAAAACACGATGTTGTCGTAACCGATATGAAAATGGCCAAAACACCAGACTTCAGGTGACAGTTAATGGTCCAGCCCTCAACATGTCTTTGTACCATTAGTGAATTTTCCTCAAAATCTGTTGCCATGGCAACGCATCCCTTGCAATAAAACACGATATTGCTATAACTCCTATGAAAATTGTCAAAAAGTGCTAAAACTTCACATGTGTGGTAACAGTCCAGCCATGAAGACATCTACGGGACAGTTGAGAGATTTTTACAAATGCCGTTGCCATGGCAACACAATGCTCGCCATGAAACATGGTTCTCAACTTCAGTGAAAATGCTCCAAACTTCACAGGTTTGGTAACGATGAAGCATTCCACATATCTAAGCGTATTATGGGGTGTCATCAAATACCGTTGCCATGGTGACAGATCATTCGCCATAAAGTTAGTTCAATAGTTTGCAGTGCAAATATTCTGCTGCTTTTCCACTTTCTTTTCTTATCACACATTCAAGCCCCCAGTGTTCATGTATCATTTCAATCTAAATTCTTCACTTTCTTCTTACACATTACATTTCAGCATAGCAATTCAGCGTCAGCTTTTTAGCATAAAGTATTCCCACTAGCAATTTCTTCAGGAATTGCATTCTCTAGTTATGAACCGTTACTCCTATGCTAAAAGACAGTCCAAAATAAGTAGACATTAACTACTTCCTCCAAAATGCAAAACACTAGAGTGAACTTAAATGTATGATGTTCAATATGGGAAAAACTCAATTGACAATGAATTCGGAAAAACACAATGTACCTTAGGGCAGTGGTTCCCAAACTGTGTGCCGCGGCACACTGGTGTGCCGTGAGGCAAGTCCGGGTGTGCCGTGGGATTTTGTGACAACCATACGTTATTATTGCAATATACAACTACACAAAAATAATTATTTTTTAATTTACTATATCAGTATGCACTCATTTCATAATACAGAGGCAAACTCTATACCTAAAAACAATTCTTTTTAAAAAAAATCCTCACGGAACCCCATATTTCGCAGGTAACGCAGTTGCAGGTGGGAATTATACGACCGTGACACATCGAAGGCTGAAGGACAACATTAAAACAGAGAAACACGCAAGAGGGAAAATGGAGCGCTTTCTTTTGCGGAGCAAACCACCAACCACCAGTGCAGACTGCCGACAACCCACCACCAAAAGAGGAAAGAAACTGTCAGCAGACAGTATCATGACAGTTACCTGTCTTATGGCTTCAGTTGGACCGGGGATGTCAACAATCCTCAGCCCGAGTGCGTCGTCTGTCGGGAGAAGTTAGCTAATGCGAACATGGTTCCAAGCAAGCTGAAGAGGCACTTGGAAACCAAACATCCCTTCCATGTTCAGAGAAACTTGGCCTACTTCAAAAGAGCGCGGGATCTGAACCAGAGGCAGCAAGACCGTTTGTTGGATTGTGTGAAAGTGTCTGAAAAGGCAATGGAGGCTAGTTACATGCTAGCGGAGCTCATTGCAAAGCAGAAGAAACCTCACACAATAGCGGAGACACTCATCCTCCCCGCTTGCAAAAAAATTGTAGGTATCATGCTGGGTCCAGATGCTGCAAATGAGCTATCCAAAGTGCCGTCGTCTGATAATACAATCAAAAGAAGAATCGACGACATGTCAGAAGACATTGAGCAACATTTGACAGAGAAACTGCAGGCGAGCGGCAGATTTTCCCTACAAATAGACGAATCTACTGACATAAGTGGGGCTGCCCAACTTCTGGCAAACGTCAGATATGTTGATGCTGACTCTATCAAAGAGACGTTTTTCTTCTGCAAAGAAATGGAAAGCCATACTACGGGACAAGAAATATTCAGGGTAACTAATAACTATTTAAAAGGGCCACCAAGGATTAAAAAAATCTGCGCGCCCCGACAGGCACATGTATCTCACTAATTTGTAAGTCAGCAAAAATATTTACAATAGCACATGTTTCAATGCTGATTGCTGAAACGTTACATTTATAATTTCTGAAATATTTCGTTAATAAATATTTAATGAGTAATATAGTTGTCTTTGTCACATTTTATTTGGCATTAGTAAATAATTATGCACATTTACAGATATTTTACATGATATGAGTGATAACACGTGTTATAAGGGCTATTTTGCACAATAGGTGTGCCTTGAGATTTTTACTTGTCGTTTGGTGTGCCTTGGGCACAAAAAGTTTGGGAACCACTGCCTTAGGGATTGCTCTCAGTAAATGGGTACATTTTTTGTTGAGAATACTTCAATAGATAAAGCTAATTTGGGAATAGAACAGAAACAGGCTGTAGATTCCCTAAATCAGTCTCCCATTCATTGTCTATATAGCAGCTTCAGACTTTATACCTGATGACATCACAAGTTTGAGACGGACTTCCATGGTTGGTGGCTTAGAGAGGAAGAAGCTTATTATCAAATTGAACTTTCCCAGGACATGAAAATGTCACATTGGAAATGTTAGATAAGGGTGGTGTCACCCTTTAGCACCTTATGTTGTAGTTGGTATGAACACTAACCTCTCATATGCACAGACAACTGGGTGAGTGAAGGCCAAATTGTAAGAATCCGCAGAAGCAACGTAGGTCAGATCATTGCTGTACACCAGGGCATCCCCGGTGACCTGTTAGAGACAAAGATCCCCCTGAGAGAGCTGTAGGAAATATAGCAGACTCACAGCTTGCAGGTTTAAAATATATATACACATACCAGTCTCCTAAAGTTACAGTCAGTGAGATCCACATAGAAGTAGGCCTCTCCTGCTGAGAAGCTGGTTGGGAAACAGCTACCCAGACGGAGAAGCGACGTGTCGGCCTGGGGTCGGCTTTCTGTCCACATCAGCGTCACAAAATCTGGCCCACAGTCTACTTTCATGTCTGCAACACAAATAAATTAAGTTAAGAATCAACTATTTGAGTCAAGGATAATAACATTACTTTAATTGTGTCCAGTCTTACCTGCATATACCACCATGGCAGCTGCCAGGCTCAGAAGCAGTGCACCTTGACAAAATGAAACCATCATGACTGAATGCTTGCTACTGACACAGTGCATGTTCTTATACCTTGTTCCTGAGAGGCATTAATCAAGATAACGTCTTTCACCTGGTGCCTGTCAACAGTCCCAGCTGCAGCAGCTAGCACACTGATTACAGCATGGGGAGCATCCAATCACATTAGTCCTTACACCCAATTCATTTGTATTCAGCTTCATCAGCAGCACAAAATCACAATTTGTTAATCAATTTATTATCCTGTATGACTACCTGAAATTCTTATTTAAAACACTTTAAGGATGATAGTGCATGGGTTGTCTTACTGATGTTTTGATTTAGTTTTGCTGTTATATATATCAACATTAATATATGTATACGTTGGGATTCTTTGTTCAACGTCAAGTCATGTAAGAAAAAGTTTTCATTGAGAATTAAAAGGTGAGTCATTTCTAAACAAATCATTTGGGGGAAGGTAGTATTCCTTTATCAGATGTCCTGTCCCATTCAAATGTGTTATTTGTATATCTTTGACCTAATGGAAACTCAAGGTAAGGGAAAAAGGTACATTTCAGTTCATTCAAGTTGTATACAGTGTGAGAAAATATCCACTCACACACACCTGAATATTAGTTGTGTTGCTATGATGTCCTCTTTTAACTGCATAAACACGTGCCATGCAGGCCATCCCTATTGATTTTATATTCATGGCCAGAAAGTAAACTGCTACATTCAACTGCAGGCATTAGTGCCCAGAAAATAAATTCAGATCAGAATTGTTTTTTCAAATGAGGCTCAATGTAAAATGGAAAGTGAAAGAAAAATTCAGGGGCTGTACTCCAACTCACATGGCCATTAAAGGTTACATTATAATTGACATTACTTGACAGTATCTTTCAATGACAAAAGTCACACATAATTAGTAAAATTCTACTGATAGGACAGATGGACACAGTTGACAGTAGGACCTTCATATGAAGTAAAGATACTCGTTTTATACTCCACAGGAGTTAACAGTTTTATTTATACAGAGATTATAGACAACTTTAATCTGCATATGGATGTCGTCCACCTGGGCCCTCTGTTCAGTCTCCCCAATCTTAGACTGGACTTCCTGTTGAGAAAATGTTTAGCCTACAAAATGTGTTTTCTGTGGTCCTTGAGATTTTATTTTATTCTTTACCTGGTTCTCGTTCACATGCTCCTGGCTGTTCCTCTTAAGAATT
This sequence comes from Trematomus bernacchii, assembly GCF_902827165.1. NCBI lineage: Eukaryota > Metazoa > Chordata > Actinopteri > Perciformes > Nototheniidae > Trematomus > Trematomus bernacchii. The sequence goes on along the minus strand of NW_022987858.1, from coordinate 69,821 downwards.
GATCAGTTGCGCCATGGCCTCGTCAAACAGCGCTCTGGCAGTCCCTTTATACTCATTCCATGGCTTATCTCGGGTTTTCTCCTTGACTTCTTCAGCCAACTTCTCTTTTACTGCTTTCATCAAAACCTCTTCCAGCACATTTTCTTCTTCTGTGAATATCAGTTCCTCAATCAGATGTTTACTGTCGAAACAACATGATACTTTTTCACAGCATTTGCATCTTTCACAGAATGGCAAGATGAAAGCCACAATAGTGATAAAAAATGCCGAAAAGCCACCGTAATGCTGAAGAAAGATAAAAGAAAGAAAGATGGTTATATAACAGCAAAACTGTATTCCTGTTTTTTTTAATATGGAAGTGAAGCTGATGAAGTAGATCAAGAGTGGAAGCACTCACCTGGGAAGAGTTTTTCAGTTCTTCTGGTTGTCCGTGATATTCGCCTCAGCTTTGCAGGCTAACTGTACCTGTTGTTTCGAGCCCTCATTCTTACAAACATACCAGTCTCCATCGAGGAGCACAAAAGCAACCCACAGCAGACCAACTAAAAAAGCCTTGAGAATGTGAAGGAAATAAAAACACCAAGGAACTTCGTGGCATTTAGTGCATGAGCACCAGTTTCTACAGGCACTTTGAAAATAACTGTTTGTCCACAGTGTGAAGAAAGTCATTATTAAGACTGGCAGAACAATGAACGAGTCGCAGCCTGAGTGTTGTGGTTCGCAATCGCACGCAAAGTCCTTTTCAAGCTGAATATTGTAGGTGAACTCTACCATGATGGCGGATATGGTACCCAGCTTCCCAGAAGCGATTCTCTTCAGGGTGCTTTCCATCTCTGATGTGCAGACGGCATCAGCTGGCAATTATCCTCAATACTGAGTTATGTTCTCATTATATAGCTTTCTGTTTCTGCTGGAAAAACTATGAAAACGTTATTTTCACCGCCCTGATAAAACGTTATCAGGGCGGTGAAACTCCTGGTGTCTGTGTGCAGGCCCGTATCCAGGATGTCGTAAATACCGAGGTCCAAAACATGCTAGTGGCTAGATATCTGTTAAGTCCTGTGTGGGGCCGCAAATTGGATAATATATTGATTTCAAACCATGTCAGTGGGCTGCAGCATAAATGATATTTGAAAGTGTAATGCATGAGAATCAGTTGATTGCTACCAATAATGATCCACATTATAATCTGGACATGAAGAGGCTAACATGCTCACAAAACATTTGAAAAGTAATCTCTCCGTCTTCTTTCTGTTCATTACTCTCTCCGTCCTCTACTCATCACTCATTAACTGTATGCTCCTCCTGTGTCGCTCCTGCCAGTGTATTAAAAACAATTCAGTAATTTAGTTCATTTCACTTAGCAGATAGATATATGGGGTTATTAAGCCTACATAGTTTGTGTTGAACAGAAAGTCAATGCAACCCCGGGCTCAGAAGGCTGTCCCTGCAGTTCCTCTGACTTCCATCTCTTTCTCTCTGCCTGTCTCGTATCTCCCTTACCAAAGCTGAGCTTGGACAGATAGTCTTTATTATATCTATATCTGTGTCAGTGAAAAAGAAAACAATAAATGTTATCTCTTCAACCTTTAACTCAAAATATAATGAAAGAAAAACATTGAAACTTTCGTTAAAAGGTCTGACATTGGATTAATTAAATTAACTTTAGCTCTCTGGATATTTTATCATATTGCTTTCAAAGATTTAGTGTGATCAATATTTCTGGGAAATTGACACATAAGAAAAAAAAAAGTTCATGACATTGAATAGACCTGGAAATATTCCCAGAAATAAGACAAGGTCATCAAGATTCAGTAATACAGCTTAGTTTAAACAATTTCACACAAAAGGCAAGTCAAACTCAATAATTTGAGAACTTCAATCAAGTAATTCGGAAACATTTTTTTTTTTTATTGGCCACATACAATCTGAAATGCAAAGAGAACCAAGAATAAAAAAACAAATTCAGATTGAAGAAACCAGTCAGCTAAATGGATCCATTCCTGTTGGGAGAACAACGTTTAATATAGCCGTTCAGAATAAATGTATATTGCAATACGAAACCCTTACCTTCAGGATTTCACATCTGTGATGGTAAATGGCCCAATGACTGCTTTTTGTACCATTCCATGTTTCTCTGCAAAAATATATATTTTAGTACAAGTCAACCAAACAAGTGTAATACAGCAGAAGTTGTGTACATACCTGACGCAACACTCCTCTGCCTCCTTGACTTGCATTTCGATTCACAGCAGTCACAAAGATTGCTCTGGGCCAAGTTGTCCAGCAACTCCCAACTGAGTTCATGAAGATTGGATGAAAAGATAATTAAAATGCATCTCAACTCTTCCAAATAAAGATTCCACAAAGTTTGAATAGTTATGAATGGGATCCATCTGTATCTTCAGTAGACTGGGCTTAAGCTGAATAAGTCATCTCATGTAAAACAAATTAACCTACAATTCAAATATATTAAAAGTAATATTTTTACCCATGCCCTTCGACAAAGTGGCAGGCTTTCTTAGTGCTGTCAAGACCATTGGGATCCCAAGCCAAAAGTTTGCAGTGGATAAAGACCTGTTGAGTAGAGGGAAAATATAGGAGTCATGGCATAAATTAATCTCAGTTTCCACAATAAAACCTTGAATCTGAAAAAAATGTAAATGCCAATTTACCTCTTCTCCCATAGCAAACGTAAAGGTCTGAAGTGATAGGCGGATCTCCGATGACTTTTGCCTTGGTTCGAACTTTGATCGTGACGACACACTTTCCAAAAGACATCTGTTGGGTTAAAGAAAATGTATTAGCATTACTACCAAGGTTTCGACCAAAATACGTTTTTTTAAATCAATGCTCATTGCCATGAGTACCCTTTATTTGAGATTATAGGGTACATGGTGCTTTCAGGGTACAGCTCTGGTGTGGTAGCTGCTACACATTCCTCAAGAAGCAGCAGCAAGGGCTGATGGGTCTCCTGCACCACACTCGCCATGATGGGGATGATGGACCCCAGAGGAAAGCGTGTAGATTCAGCAGGGCCTGAGAAGTCGTCTGGGGCAGTAAACAGGAGAAGAGTCAGTAAGTTACAAAAGTCAGGGAGAGCTGCCGTTCGTAGAGAGTTTCTCAAGTTGTTTACCCACCATTCATAAGGCCAATGTTAAACTGCAGATCTCCTAGACTGTAGGTTTTAAACACCGGGTCATAGATCGCAGCATACCAGTCTTTGGGCCTGAACAAAATAAAGCAGAATGGTAAAGAAAATGCTGCAAAGTGACACTATTGAACTTATTAGTGCATGCTCGTTTACTCACATTTGCTTTAAGCTCATTTAGTGGGAATGCTGATACAGCATTCCAACTACTTGTTCTACGGACAAATTCTTTATTATTATTCCACCGGGTTATTTTGCTGCTCTTCTGCTCCCACATCGCAGAAACTCCGTTCAAACATCAAAACGTTCGTGCATCGATTGCATCCCATAATTCATCACATTTTTAACATGGAAGTCAATGGAGAAACTCTTCAGACTTGAACAATCTTCATGCCACTTCAACTGCTCTTTCATACTTTCACTAAGAAATCTCATTCCAACTTTAAAATGTTACACATCTTTCAGACATTATTCATGTAACACAACTTTTAGAGATATTAAACATTGTTCAGACCTTGGTAAAGAGGCCTTCTTCAGATTTTAGAGTGTGTGATGTCACAGCTAGAGTGGACTGATTTAATTTTGCCTTCATATTTTCTTTTAAACCTGCCATAATTCCCAAACCCTACATTCCTGAGACATAATTTTTCACGAGAAACGTAGGAAAACATCTCGTATCTTGAAAAATGAAAAAAAAGTTAAGCAAAATGCCTCTCGAGGGCATGAAGTGACAAACTTTCAACATGTCTCCATTAAAGCCCATTGTAAATTCAGGCTCATCTTTCCTCACAGCAGCAGCCGCACACCTTTAGTTAATCTGCCAAAAGTGCCACATTATGGACCCGAAAGTACACAAAAAGCACACTTCAGATGCTAAGGGTTCTTGAGATGCTTCACGTGTTGAAATTTCACCGATATCCGTTACGGTTCTTCAACAAAACGTTCACATGTAAGAGGTTTATCTCTCATTCTGAACAATGGAAAGGCTCTCCCCTCACTGATTACTGCACATCACCATGGAAACCTTTGATCTCTGGGCTCAAGGACAGGTGTTTCATAACGTTGTTAGCTCAAACATAAACACCTGTGTGACGGAACATGATGATGTCATAACTCCAATTAACATGCTCAGAACGCCACCAAACATCACATGATGTTAACACTGTGGCCCTGAACAGCTCTACATCAAATCTGATGTTGGGTAATGTGGTGTTACTATGGCAACGCATCCCTCGCCATAAAACACGATGTTGTCGTAACTGATATGAAAATGGTCAAAACACCACCAGACTTCAGATGACAGTTAATGGTCCAGCCCTCAACATGTCTTTGTGCCATTAGTGAATTTTCCTTAAAAGCTGTTGCCATGGCAACGCATCCCTTTCAATAAAACACGATATTGCTATAACTCCTATGAAAACTGTCAAAAAGTGCAAAAACTTCACATGTGTGCTAACAGTCCAGCCGTGAAGACATCGATGGGACAGTTTTGAGATTTCTTCAAATGCCGTTGCCATGGCAACACAATGCTCGCCATGAAACATGGTTCTCATAACTTCAGTGAAAATGCTCCAAACTTCACAGGTTTGGTAACGATGAAGTCATCCACATATCTAAGCGTATTATGGGGTGTCATCAAATACCGTTGCCATGGCAACAGATCATTCGCCATCAAGTTAGTTCAATGGTTTGCAGTTCAAATATTCTGCTGCTTTTCCAAGCTTTTTTACTTTCTTTTCACACATTCAAGCCCCCAGTGTTCATGTATCATTTCAATCAAAATCCTTCACTTTCTTCTTACACATTACATTTCAGCATAGCAATTCAGCGTCAGCATAAAGTATTCCCATTAGCAATTTCTTCAGGAATTGCATTCTCTAGTTATGAACTGTTACTCCTATGCTAAAAGACAGTCCAAAATAAGTAGACATTAACTACTTCCTCCAAAATGCAAAAAACTAGAGTGTATGACGTTCAATTAAAACTATGGGAAAAACTCAATTGACAATGAATTGGGAAAAACACAGTGTACCTTAGGGATTGTTCTCAGTAAATGGGTGCATTTGTTGAGAATACTTCAAGAGATAAAGCTAATTTGGGAATAGAACAGAAACAGGCTGTAGATTCCCTAAATCAGTCTCCCATTCATTGTCTATATAGCAGCTTCAGACTTTATACCTGATGACATCACAAGTTTGAGACGGACTTCCATGGTTGGTGGCTTAGAGAGGGAGAAGCTTATTATCAAATTGAACTTTCCCAGGCCATGAAAATGCCACAATGGAAATGTTAGATAAGGGTGGTGTCACCCTTTAGCAACTTGTGTTGTAGTTGGTATGAACACTAACCTCTCATATGCACAGACAACTGGGTGAGTGAAGGCCAAATTGTAAGAATCTGCAGAAGCAACGTAGGTCAGATCATTGCTGTACACCAGTGCATCCCCGGTGACCTGTTAGAGAGACAAAGATCCCCCTGAGAGAGCTGCAGGAAATATAGCAGACTCACAGCTTGCAGGTTTAAAATATATATACACATACCAGTCTCCTAAAGTTACAGTCAGTGAGATCCACATAGAAGTAGGCCTCTCCTGCTGAGAAGCTGGTTGGGAAACAGCTACCCAGACGGAGAAGCGACGTGTCGGCCTGGGGTCGGCTTTCTGTCCACATCAGCGTCACAAAATCTGGCCCACAGTCCACTTTAATGTCTGCAACACAAATAAATTAAGTTTAGACTCAACTATTTGAGTCAAGGATAATAACATGACTTTAATTGTTTCCAGTCTTACCTGCATATACCGCCACGGCAGCTGCCAGGCTCAGAAGCAGTGCACCTTGACAAAATGAAACCATCATGACTGAATGCTTGCTACTGACACAGTGCATGTTCTTATACCTTGTTCCTGAGAGGCATTAATCAAGATAACGTCTTTCACCTGGTGCCTGTCAACAGTCCCAGCTGCAGCAGCTAGCACACTGATTACAGCATGGGGAGCATCCAATCACATTAGTCCTTACACCCAATTCATTTGTATTCAGCTTCATCAGCAGCACAAAATCACCATTTGTTAATCAATTTATTATCCTGTATGACTACATGAAATTCTTATTTAAAACACTTTAAGGATGATAGTGCATGGCTTGTCTTACTGATGTTTTGATTTAGTTTTGCTGTTTTATATATCAACATTAATATATGTATACGCTGGGATTCTTTGTTCAACTTCAAGTCATGCAAGAAATAGTTTTCTTTGAGAATTAAAAGGTGAGTCATTTCTAAACAAATGATAATTTGGGGGAAGGTAGTATTCCTTTATCAGATGTCCTGTCCTATTCAAATATGTTATTTGTATATCTTTGACCTAATGGAAACTCAAGGTAAGGGAAAAAGGTACATTTTTCAGTTCATTCAAGTTGTATTCAGTGTGAGAAAATATCCACACACACCTGAATATTAGTTGTGTTGCTATGATGTCCTCTTTTAACTGCATAAACACGTGCCATGCAGGCCATCCCTATTGATTTTATATTCATGGCCAGAAAGTATGTAAACTATGCTACATTCAACTGCAGGCATTAGTGCCCAGAAAAGAAGATCAGATCAGAATTGTCTTTTCAAATCAGGCTCAACATAAATAATTGCCATAGTTGTAATACCAGACAGATCACCAATAACTTTTAAATCTGGTGGTGTATGTAATTTCAGAATTTATATCATGTGCAGAGCTCACTGTAAAATGGAAAGTGAAAGAAAAATTCAGCGGCTATACTCCAACTCACATGGCCATTAAAGGTTACATTATAATTGACAGTATCTTTCAATGACAAAAGTCACACATAATTAGTAAAATTCTACTGATAGGACAGATGGACACAGTTGAGGACAGTAGGACCTTCATATGAAGTAAAGATACTCGTTTTATACTCCACAGGAGTTAACAGTTTTATTTATACAGAGATTATAGACAACTTTAATCTGCATATGGATGTCGTCCACCTGGGCCCTCTGTTCAGTCTCCCCAATCTTAGACTGGACTTCCTGTTGAGAAAATGTTTAGCAACGTTAGTCTTATGGCAAGTTTTGAAAAAACTTCAAGACAAATACCATAAATAAATAAATACTCATTAACCTTGGTCAGCAATGGAAACATCTGATGCATTGTGGGCATTTTGTTGCGATGGATCCATTATGATCAGGGGTCCCAACACAGAAGTGTGCATGAAGCCGTTGGATTCTGAGGTGGAAAAAAACAACAATAACTTCATAATGAAAAAGACTATACACTATATAATAAAAGCATACAAGTTAGCATAAAAGCGATACCCCATTCGTCTCTTCTCTTGGAGCGAGTGTTGCAGGTCCTAGAACAGCAGTCACACATGGAGCTCTGCATGGGGTCATCCAGGAGTTCCCATCTGAGGAAGCAGCAATCGTTAAGGCTCAAATACATCAGCATGGCTTTAAAACATTTTGTATACACAGAAGAAAAAAGCTGTTATAAAAATGGTATGATGTTTCTATAAAAAACTAAAAAACTGGTCAAATTATAAATATCAAGTTAATGACCAAAAGATATATTTCCATCTACAATGCAGAAAAAGGTTAACATTTTACAAAGGCTCAGGGCTTTTTTTATTTTATAAATCTCATTAGGTTGGCTAATCATTTGAGTGCCCCTCCTTTTAAAATAAATATATTGTTCTCAAATATTTTACAATTATCATTCATCACAATTGTTGTCTATACTTTTAGTTAGCAGGAGATCATTTTTATAGATATATAAAAGCACAATACTGATCTTTGTTCAACTTCAAGTCATGAAAGAAATAGTTTTCATTGAGAATTAAAAGGTGAGTCATTTCTAAACAAATGATAATTTGGGGGAAGGTAGTATTCCTTTATCAGATGTCCTGTCCTATTCAAATATGTTATTTGTATATCTTTGACCTAATGGAAACTCAAGGTAAGGGAAAAAGGTACATTTTTCAGTTCATTCAAGTTGTATTCAGTGTGAGAAAATATCCACACACACCTGAATATTAGTTGTGTTGCTATGATGTCCTCTTTTAACTGCATAAACACGTGCCATGCAGGCCATCCCTATTGATTTTATATTCATGGCCAGAAAGTATGTAAACTATGCTACATTCAACTGCAGGCATTAGTGCCCAGAAAAGAAGATCAGATCAGAATTGTCTTTTCAAATCAGGCTCAACATAAATAATTGCCATAGTTGTAATACCAGACAGATCACCAATAACTTTTAAATCTGGTGGTGTATGTAATTTCAGAATTTATATCATGTGCAGAGCTCACTGTAAAATGGAAAGTGAAAGAAAAATTCAGCGGCTATACTCCAACTCACATGGCCATTAAAGGTTACATTATAATTGACAGTATCTTTCAATGACAAAAGTCACACATAATTAGTAAAATTCTACTGATAGGACAGATGGACACAGTTGAGGACAGTAGGACCTTCATATGAAGTAAAGATACTCGTTTTATACTCCACAGGAGTTAACAGTTTTATTTATACAGAGATTATAGACAACTTTAATCTGCATATGGATGTCGTCCACCTGGGCCCTCTGTTCAGTCTCCCCAATCTTAGACTGGACTTCCTGTTGAGAAAATGTTTAGCAACGTTAGTCTTATGGCAAGTTTTGAAAAAACTTCAAGACAAATACCATAAATAAATAAATACTCATTAACCTTGGTCAGCAATGGAAACATCTGATGCATTGTGGGCATTTTGTTGCGATGGATCCATTATGATCAGGGGTCCCAACACAGAAGTGTGCATGAAGCCGTTGGATTCTGAGGTGGAAAAAAACAACAATAACTTCATAATGAAAAAGACTATACACTATATAATAAAAGCATACAAGTTAGCATAAAAGCGATACCCCATTCGTCTCTTCTCTTGGAGCGAGTGTTGCAGGTCCTAGAACAGCAGTCACACATGGAGCTCTGCATGGGGTCATCCAGGAGTTCCCATCTGAGGAAGCAGCAATCGTTAAGGCTCAAATACATCAGCATGGCTTTAAAACATTTTGTATACACAGAAGAAAAAAGCTGTTATAAAAATGGTATGATGTTTCTATAAAAAACTAAAAAACTGGTCAAATTATAAATATCAAGTTAATGACCAAAAGATATATTTCCATCTACAATGCAGAAAAAGGTTAACATTTTACAAAGGCTCAGGGCTTTTTTTATTTTATAAATCTCATTAGGTTGGCTAATCATTTGAGTGCCCCTCCTTTTAAAATAAATATATTGTTCTCAAATATTTTACAATTATCATTCATCACAATTGTTGTCTATACTTTTAGTTAGCAGGAGATCATTTTTTATAGATATATAAAAGCACAATACTGATCAAAGTACATGCATTGATGTACTTCAAGTTGGATATGTTATGCTAAAATAAGCTAGCATCCTTGGCTAATGGTGCATACTTGTTGCACATGGCATCAGTTTCATTCATCATATTAAACTGCTGGCAAGAACATTTTCACATACTTCCAACATATCACAATTCCCTTACCGCTCATTTCCCTTTACATAGTGGCAAGCTTTCTTGCTCTCACTTAGAACTTCAGGATCCCATGCGAGCAGTTTGCAGTGAATGTACACCTGAGGAGCACATGAAACATACATGTTTGCTAGGAACCAAATATTCTTTAGAGCACTTTACATTTACCCCCTCACCTCGTCGCCGAGACCAAACTTGAAGGACTGCAGGTAGAGGATGATTGCAGACGAGTGGTAGCGAGGGAGAAACCTGGAGTTTCCCTTCACACTGTCCAGGAGACACCTGAAGAAATTCAGATAAGCGATAAGGACTAAACTCCAGAAAACAATGAAAGAAATCAGAGACTGGATCTCACCCCTTATTTGTAATGATGGGGTACACATTGCTGTTAGCCTGCAGCTCAGGCGTAGTGGCTGCCACACATTCCTCCATGAGCAGCAGCAATGGCTGATGGGACTTCTGCTCCACTGTTGCCCATATTGGCATGAAGGAGCCCAGGGGGATGACATTTGTCTCCGCTACCCGTTATTTTTTCTGAAAAGGGGAAAAGTAAAAACGGCTTAGTGTGCATTTTTTGAGTGTTTTGCCTTTGGGAGCATGAGCCCTCACCATTTAGGAGCAGCATGTGGACCCTTACGCAAAGAAAATATATTTCCCCATATATTAACTGTCAATATATTGCATTATTTTGTTTTCTGATTTACTGGTTAATTGAAAAGATTTAATAAAGGAAATCTTGCTGTTGGCTACACCAAGTGATACTGATTAATAATCAACATGAAAAACATATTTATTCATATCTACAAAATATATTGAAAATATATTGAAGATATATAGAATAATATATTGTGTTAATATATTACAATATATATATATTGAATAATATATTGTGATAATATATTGTAATATATGGGATAATACATCAGTAATTGCCGCTTTCCATATATTGAGTAATATATGTAAATATATATAATATATTGGTTGTGTATATATGTGAACATACATTTACTATATATTAACATTTATATGGGGACATGTACTATATATATTCACAAATATATGGGGACATGTATGTACTATATATTCAGTTTTATATGGGGACATGTATGTAGAATATATTCACAATTATATGGGGACATGTACTATATATATGCACAAATATATGGGGATATGTATGTACTATATATTCAGATTTATATGGGGACATGTATGTAGAATATATTCACAATTATATGGGGACATGTACTATATATATTCACAAATATATGGGGACATGTATGCGCTATATATTCAGATTTATATGGGGACATGTATGCAGAATATATTCACAATTATATGGGGACATGTACTATATATATTCACAATTATATGGGGACATGTATGCGCTATATATTCACAATTATATGGGGACATGTATGCACTATATATATTCAGATTTATAAAAGACCATGTACGTACCATATATTCTGAACATGAGTGCAATATATGTTCACAATGAGGAGAAATGCATGTTCTGATAAAAAAAATCTTTCATTTAATTTCAAACCTTTATTTATGCAGGTGAATCCCATTGAGATCATTGATCTCTTTTTCAAGGGTGACCTGCTGCAAGTAGGTTCCACATGAATACATATAAACATAACAGAAAAACAAAAAAGGACATCATACAGCATATTTACAGTGACTACAGTTTACATAGCTAGTAACATTTACAGGTTCCAACAGTTTCCGATTGGATAGCATCTATCCTTGCTTTAAAAACATTTAGTGGAACCAAATTGCTCAGACTGTTCCAAGTTAGCGGAGCTGCGCATCTAAATGCTATCTTCCCTAAGACAGTCCTAGCAGTTGGCACATTTAATAAAACCACAGCATTCGATCTCAGGCAGTAGCCACTTACAATTCGCCGTGAGATCAGGGAGCAGATGTAGGAAGGAAGTTTCCCTAACATGGCTTTGTATATAAAAATGTACCAGTGACTGAGCCTCCGTACAGTTAGTGAAGGCAAACCTGCCCTTGCATACAGGGTACAGTGATGGGTTAATACTTTACAGTTTGTCACAAATCTCAGTGCACTGTGATAGGCGGCATCTAACTTGACCAGGCAATTGGCAGGTGCATTCATATAGATCAGATCACCATAGTCCAGCACAGGTCAAAAGGTCACAGTGACTAGCCTTTTTCTGGCCTCAAGTGGGAAACAGGACTTGTTCCTGGAAAAGAAACCTAGTCTAACCCTCAGTTTTTTAAGCAGGTTATTGACATGAAGTTTAAAAGTGAGACAATCATCAAGCCAGATACCAAGGTATTTGTAACAGGCAACCACTTCAAGTTTTATTCCTTGTGTAATTAAAATATCTAAAACAGGCTCTGGTGTCTTTTTTAGTTTTTGAAAAGAGCATTACCTTGGTTTTATCAACATTTAAAAGAAGCTTAAGCGCTGAGAGCTGAGTCTGAATAATGAGAAGCTTAATTTGTTTTTTTCTATCAATGTGTAACAGTTATCAAAATACTCATTAAAAGAAGGACAAGGAAAGAATAAAAGAAAAGGCCTAAACAACACATTATGTAATGACTCAAGAACATTTTTATGTAATTATGTAATAAAACCCACATTTTGTAATAATCTGCTGCATTCTGTAACAGCCTGAACGCAATATAAAATAAATGTCCCTGCATTTTGTAATAAATTATTACATTTTGCAATGGTTATTACAAAATGCGTGAGTTGCCCTTTTAAAAAAACTGTAATATTCATTATGTAACCATAACCAAACTGTAAATATATCCCAAAATTGATGTTGATATACATGTTGGCTAATGAATATGGTAACACTTGATCTAGTTTTGGCCAATGAAAGATATTCTACTGAAATATTTTTAAATTATGATTAAGGATGATTCATGGTTGAATAAATAAATAAACAGTTGTAATGTTATTGTTTGCAACTCATTTTGTAATAACCACAGCAATATGTAATAATATATTTCAAAATGTGGCGACATGTATTACATATTTGCATTGAACTTGTTTACTACATAATGGGCAAATTATTACAAAAGGAGGTGTTATTACATAATGAAGGGAAAATGTATTACATTTTGTATAGGTATAGTTAATAAATGATGCATTGTTATTTCATACAGGGCCAAAAAGAGCAGTCTGTTATCCTATTTAACAATCTTGTTTTTTGTTTCACCTGGTGACAACTTTAAACATGAGCTGATCACTCATTAAAACAAGGTCCGGAACAGGGCCAAAAAAACAGTCTTGTACCCTATTTAATCGTCCATCTTGTTTTTTTCGTGCCTTTACTCACAAATTCTTGTGTTAATGGATGTTCTTATATCTGATGTCTTGGTCCCTGGATGGTGGTTTACTACAGCATCTGTGGAACAGAACAATTACAAATAATTAGAAGTTCACAAAAGACAGCAGGAATTATAACAATATCCATAATATCTATATTAAAGCATGGGCTGGCTTGGTGAATAATGTGGGAATACAAATAGTGGAAGAATAGGCTTTGTACATTTTCGTCTGAGTGTGGCGCTACTGGTTGGTATATTTTATGGAATTTGGACCAAGCATCTGCATCTGTGACAGTTCTGTTTAAAACTTTTTTAAATGTAATTGCATTCATCTTTAAAGGTGGGGTAGGTAAGTTTGAGAAACCGGCTCGAGATACACTTTTTGTTATATTCCATGGAATGCTCTTAACATCCTGATAGCAATGAATATCTGAAGTGCTTTGACAAAAAATCCATAAAAAAATATCATCTGTGGAAGCCGTGGTACTGTAAAAAGCACAACCAATCATTTTAGCCGGCCCGGTTGAAATGACTGGATGGCCTACCTGCCTGTCAGCCTTCCATCTGTGCACAAACTTATCTCGTGCCCTCATTGGTCATGTGCGCGTTCGTGTGTGTTGGAGGAGGGGCTCTGTAAGGAAGTGGCACATTTTTTCCAGCTGTGTATTTTCAAATTCTAGCAATCTCGAGCTGGTTTCTCAAAAATTACCTACCCCACCTTTAAAAGACTACTTTTATTGAATGAGAGTTTTACCTAGCACAATGAGCCTGGGGTGGTGGGAAGGGAGAACTGGGCCTCGGCAGGAGTGGTAGTCGCCTATGAGTATTAGAATTTAGATGAACAAAGGCATAGAAAAACCCTGAAATATGTACTGACACAAAGCTACAACCCTTGATTTTGTAAGTAGTAGTAGTAAATACATACGTATATACAATATACAACAATACGCATAATGCAATTAGCAGTACCAGTAATAAAATAACTGAATAAATAGTAGTAGAACCTTTATTTAGCCAGGAAAATCAATTAAGAACAAATTCTTATTACAATGATGACCTGACAGGAGGCAAAAGGCATCCTGAGGGGATGGGGTTTGGGAGGAAAAAAATAAAAAGACAGACTCCAGGCACTACAGAACCCAGGAGACAACACAATGACACAGAGCAGAGATGACAGGCATAGCAGTTAAACATATAAAATCTCTAAAACAATATTGCTGTGGTTCAATCTGTCATTAAAATAATATAGAACATTCATCCATTCAATCCTTCATGGCAAGGATAACTAAGCTGAATAGTGAATAAAGTGATATGTGAAAAGTAAAATAACAGTGAAATTAAATGACAGTGCGTTCCTTACCACTGCGATCTGGCTCCTCTGTCCTCGTATCTTTTGGGTCTGATTCCTCACTACTGATGTCTGCCTCTGCATGGGCCCTCTCTCCTTATTTATTCTGTCTCAGTCACCACTGCTATCTGGCTCCTCTGTCCTCTTGACTTGTGGTTCTGCAGGCTTAGTTCGACCTATGAATTTCAACAATGCTCCTGTAAAATATATAGATATATAGTATTATGGGTCAACATTAAAATAACATACACTGGAGAGCAAAATGTGAAATGCCATTGACTGTAGGCTACATATTATCCACACAATTGTCAGCAGGGGCAATAACAACTAAAATGTGAACTAACTTGAATGCATTAGTCCACAACACATAGCCTAACGTAGAGTAGAGAATGAATGAATGGTTTCTGCAAAATACACAGAAATAGAAATAAGGTTCAAATTACAATAACTAACCAGACGATGGTTATTAATAATAAGCAACAGCAATACTAATTGTTGCTAAAACACATTAGACACGTTGCAAACACACGGCTAATAAAAGCTAAGTTAGCATCTCATCCACACACTATCATAGCTTAACTTAGCTAACTAGCTAGCATTAGCTCAATTCCTGAACAACATAGAAACTAAAAACGGGACATCAAGACTCATTAACACACTGACTGAGCAGGACACTATGCATACAATCTTATAACATTACCAACACTAAAGATCTGCATATATGCTCACATTCTTCACGAACGCATTCTCTCTGTGACGATGGTAATTATGCATGTGACGATGCGCAATAATGTCCTGAACGCACATGTGTAACCAGCTCGAAGACCCGTAGCTGAACTACTTTAGCTGTCCCTAAATGTGCCTGACTAAAACACGAACGATATAATGCAGATCAAGGAGAACAAGGGGAATTTACAAGACATAGACTAACTGTGGTTACATTACTTAACTAGCTCATCATCGTCACCAGTCAGAAAATGTCCGTTAGCCGTGGGGCTAGTTTTCGCTATGTTAAACTCCATTGACTTATGCTAAAATGTTAGCGATCTAAAGGTCCGCTATTTTTGGCTGTTTTGGGTCGACTTCAGTTGACTGTAACATCGAAAATCTTCGAAATTGAATGTTCACAAAGCTGCGGACCGGTTATACACTCATACACGAGGGAACTAACATAGTTAATGTAGCTGGTGTAGTGCCGAGAGACGGGACATACGGATTAAGCAACTAGACTACTTATAGTGTACATGCAGAATTATTTCAATTTAAAATAGTTTTAAATGCTCACACACATACCTGACTCTGGTGCTGTATTTTCCTCTCGTTTCTTGCACCTGATGAATGCTTTCTCTTTGACACTCAGCGACAGAATCAACAGACAGAGGCAGCAACGCAGATTTGAATCTGCCAATCAGATCAATCTATTGCTGGAGAGGGGGGGGGGGCTCCCCGAAATCAGCCGGAAGTGGCGCATTCGAATACTGTTTGGGCCGTCTGCCGTGGGTGCGTTCCACTCCAAATAGCCGGTCGGCCGTAATATATGCATAGATATATATGCGTGCATATATTCATATATATATATGCGTGCATATATATATATTTATATATTTATATATATATATGCGTGCATATATATATATATATATATATATATATATATATTTATATATTTATATATATATATGCGTGCATATATATATATATATATATATATATATATATGCGTGCATATATATATTTATATATATATATGCGTGCATATATATATATATATATATATATATATATGCGTGCATATATATATATATATATATATATATATATATATATATATATATTTATATATATATATGCGTGCATATATATATATATATATATATATTTATATATATATATGCGTGCATATATATGAATATATATATATATATATATATATATATGCGTGCATATATGCATATATATATGCGTGCATATATGTGTGTGTCTATATATATTTATAAACTGTATATTATTTTCCATCATTCAATGGACAATTTGTACTTTTTTTATATGTAGGCTACCATCAAACATATGTTCATATATAAAGTGGGTAACTATACAAAACGAAGTGAGATAACTGTTTATGAATATCTGTTCAATTTTATGTAAACTCATGAAAGATAAATGAGTGTTTCAATAAAACTATTACATATAAATGTATAGTGCAGTTTTTGTTTTCATTGCAATATTTTTTTTTTATATGTATCAATATATAGCCATACATGGTCCATGCATATATTGCAATATATTTAAAAATATAAGGACTACTTTCCCATATATGGAAATGTATGATCCAATATATTGTATTATATTTACCAATATATTACAATATATTTTTGTTTCATAAGGGGAACTTCAGCCCTCCTCGGCCTTCGGCAACACCTGACCCCGGGTTCAGGAAAGGAGGAGCCCACTCCTTAGGTCTGAAATATATTAACAACATTTATCCCATATATCAGCTTTAAACTTGAATTTAAATAAGAAAGCAACTCCTACCTTGGATAAACACACTCGATGGGATACACATAAGCTGCAGGACTCGACTTTGGTCTGGGCCTGAAAGTCAGCTCATTTTTGTAGAGGAGATTTTTCCCTTTCACCTGAAGAAAAAAAAGAAGCTCATTATGACATTGAAAAGGCTGAGAGGTATTTTGGTGAAACATGGCAGTTACATTACCAGTCTTTTAAAATTGCAGTCAGCTAGTTTGTAGTTAAACTCAGCTTTCCCCTCTCAGCTGGGCAGAACATTAAACCTAGATGGCTTGCAGTTTCCGAGGAAGTGACGAGCTGCATATTGCCGCAGCCTCGAGGGGATCGTCCATGTGATGTTTATGGAGTCTTTTTCAGTGTACTTTGATTTCTGCAAAAAATCATTATTATATATTTCCCTACATTCCCCAACAAAAGCAGATGTTTACATACATGTGCTAAGCATACCTGCATTGGCAAAAAGAGTCACAACTATCACACCTAGGTAGAGTTGAGTCCCCATGACTGAATGATCTGGATCACACAGGAAGTGGCACAATTTGTAGACTCCCTGCCAAATTAGCTGAACGAGCAACACCTGTGTGAGAGCAGGGCAGCATCTGTCTACTTATACTGGGATGTCATTTCACATACTTGCAATTTCATTGTAGAGTTTTCATTTGGATAATTTCTAGTGCACTTATTCAAGTACATTTTTATTTATCTGCCCAATTGCTTCTTCTTTTTTGTATTATACTGAATTTATGTTTCAACAATTACCTGATTATTTTACATACAACACTATTTATAAAACAATACAACAATTCAGATTAAACTACTTAAAGGCAATTTTCTCAAATCAGCCCAACGATAACAAGCTTCCAAGTCAATATACCTACATGTTAGTAAGTCAGAGATGTGCAATTACATTCAACTTTTTGTTTTAAAACATTTTTTTATAAATGATTATGGGAAGTGCCCTTTTTCTCACTTGAGCTCCCGCCCCCCAAAATGTCTGTGCATGTCCCTGGCAACAGTGGAGCAGAAGTCCCATCAGCCATTGCTGCTGCTCATGGAGGAATGTGTGGCAGCCACTACGCCAACCCTAGCCTCGTCTCAATACCCCTCCTTGACTCCTCCTTTCCCTCACTAGCGTCCCTTCCTTGCGTCTTAGGCTGCGTTTCACTTCGGTTAAATGGATTCCTTGCGTCCCTCAATTGCGTCGTTTCCCTGCGACTAGTCCCTCCCACCAGGGAAGCATGGAGAGACGCAAGGAAACCACGAGAAGCAGGGAAATGAGTTTTAAGAGCAATGGGACGTCCTTTACTCCGGAGCGTCACGTGAAGCGACGTCCGTTTGTGATGACGCTGCACAGCTGATCGTCTGACAGCAGCCAGCTCTGTCCCCGTTATTTTCACAAACACCCCCGCCTCTGTTAGTACACATTTACTGACACAAACATTTGTATCATCTGTTGTAGACCCAAATAAATCAAATCAAATAAGAACTCATTCTCAAACAAGATAAACGCCATTCTTAAAATGTATAAACGAATATTAGTTTGATTAATATTGATTAGAGTGCACAATATAAATAAAAGAATTGAGAGAAGAAAAAGAGATATGTTATCTATCAAAACCCAGTTAGATTAACATTCATTGGATTGCACACTTTGTTTGTGTGGATATGTAGCAAATTAACATGTTAAATAGCACTTAATGACTGACTGAATGGAAATGACAATAAATGAAAATGTAAAACGAAAAAAGCGATCACGAAAATGTTTCCAATAAATGAATGAAATGATTTTTGTCCACTTTGTTGTTCAGATATATCACATATTTGTAACTGAATGATGCATTCATTGAAACAAAACACAGTAAGAACTGAGGAGTGAGTCCCGTGAGTTTCATGTGTTTTCTTCACTCCGCTGGGAAACTGCTCTCATGTCAAGAAGCATCAGATCATTGCATGCGCTGCATCGTCCAATCAGTGAGCGATGCACAGTAAGGGGGCGGGGCGAGTGTCTGAGGATTTCATCGAAGGATGGTCTGGTGGTTCCTCGATTATAGCTCCTCCATTATCGCTCCTCGCTCCTCGATCCTCGGTCCTCCGGCAAAAATAAGGCCATTGGGACGCTACTCAAGATGGCGCAGACAAATCAACTTCCGGTGAGACCGAGACCGAGGAGCGAGGAAATGAAAAATAAGAGAAGTGAAACGCAGCCTTAGCTCCGCCTCCGTAAGATGCAAGCGAGAGACACAAGGAGGTGACGCGAGGACAGAGGAGTCCTCAGGTATTAATTGGGATGTCCTCGTTCACTCAAACGTCACTCTTAAACGACGTCTGTTAATGATGACATGTGCACAGCTGTATCCCCTCTCATTAGCCTCGTCTCAATACCCCTCCTCGACTCCTCCTTTCCCTCACTCGCGTCCCTTCCTTGCGTCTTAGCTCCGCCTCCGTAAGATGCGAGCGAGAGACACGAGGAGGTGACGCGAGGACAGAGGAGTCCTCAGGTATTAATTGGGATGTCCTCGTTCACTCAAACGTCACTCTTAAACTACGTCTGTTAATGATGACATGTGCACAGCTGTATCCCCTCTCATTGGGTTTAACTGAATAACCTTTAGAACCGGCCCATTTGTTGTTAAATATATATTTAAATTATGAATCTTTATCTTTTTAGTCAAGGAATTCAATGTATGATGGTTGGTCCTGCTTTTGTGTTCCGTTTTGGTGTAAAATGTACATTTCAATAAAATTATAATTATAATAATGTGAAAGCCTTTACTCTGTAGATCCCCACATTCACCACAAACCCACATTCAGGACTGTGAATTTTAAATAATTTAACTCCTGAATATCTTAACACAAAACAAAACAAATAATTATTATTTATCAAGATCTAGCCACTTATGAAATAGCTTTCTTAATAGCTATGTTTTAGTGACGTTCAAGATCATTAAACATGACTTAAATTGTTAGTATAACCTTAAGAAATGAATTGCACATAATAATTCCCACGGAGCTGTGAGCACTTATACATTTATGTGACGCTTTTCCACTCATTCTTCCAGTTCTCCATGTTCCTGTGTTGAAATTGACCAGCTGTGAAGGTGGGGGCGGGGCTTTTATACGCGAGTAGTGAAAACACTTCCGCGTAGTCTGCTCTCGTGTATCCTCCAAGCCCCCAGGAAGTGCGCCGGACTCAGATGAAAATATTCGTGCTGGCCAAACGGCGAGAAGGGTCTAGCTGCGGCCGCGGCCAGTACACGACACTACACGACACGCCCACTACACGACACGCCCACCTGACACGACACTACGGTGGCTGAGAGACATTACCATACATGGCAGATTAAAAGCGAATTGACGACACTGACGCTGATGCAAGGATATTTAAAGAGACATGAGGTTCAGAGAACAGACAAACAATATGGCGCACCGAGTACAGGTAATTAACGTATTGTGGTTTTAGATATAATTACATACTATTTAGGTTCTCGTTTGTTTGTCGATGTGGCTGTTTAGCGCAGTGTAATTGTGTTTATTTAGCTAATTTGTATTTTAAATATTAAATGTAAAGGAATGGAATACATATAAATATATATATATATCTTAGCTCTTAGCTTGACATGCTCGACGTTCAGTTAGCATATATGCTAACTGAACATGCTCGTTCAGTTAGCATGTCAAGCTAAGAGCTAAGATATATGTATATATTTTAGCTTGACAGATGGAACAATGCATGTACTCGCATTTTTACAAGAATCTGATTTTAAATATTCATTGAAGGTGTCTTTCACATTTGAATGTTTTAAAAAAAAAACATGTATTAGCTGCTATACTGACATGCACATATGTATAATTATATTATTATTTTAAGTGTGGTTTTAAAGTTAAATGATATATAGTTATTGGGTAGAGCCAAGTAACCCAGGTGGATGCAATCAGGCCTCTGTTTTTAGATGGGGTTTGTGGCCATGCTGTAGGCCTGACATTTAAACCATAGACCGTATATATAAAGATTTAAACTAGCTGAAGGGCTTTCTGTTCGAACCACAGTGACATCTAGAGGTTGTTTTGTGCATAACATGTCAACCAAAAAGGTAGAGCTGGCTGAATCAGATGGAGTTAAACTTTTTTTTTTTTCAACAAGATATCAAGACACAAAATGTGCTCTACCAAATGGTGGCGCTGGCAGTTAAAGGGTTACCTTCTGAAAGTGAGGAAGTATGACCAGCTTTGTCCCATAGGATTATACAGGCCAGTCCATTGCTGCTTGTTTAAGGAGTTAACTATTTCCAATATTAAAGTCACTGAAATTGTATTCTATTTTATTCACCTATAGACAAACAACACAACACTCCGTGATGGAGCACGCCCAGAGCTCAACAAATTGGACTCGGACACAATGAAACACTGGCTTGCTTGTATCAAATCAATACAATTCCCACATGCCCTACCCCGGAACCTGCGGTCTTCAGACTCTGGCCCCCCGCACCAACCTGCGATCCTTCGGGGACAGAGCCTTCAGTATGGCAGCCCCCACTCTCTGGAACGCTCTCCGTGCGGAGATCTGCAACATCCCCACGCTTGACGCCTTCAAAAGGGCCCTCAAGTCTGCCAAGGTCTTTGGCCCCAAATCTATTTGTGTTGTCTGTCTAACTGTTCGTCTAACTGCCTTTTGTTATGTTTGTTTCTACTCCTGTTCTTTTTAAAGCGACCTTGGGTCTCATGAAAGGCGCTATATAAATCCAAGTTATTATTAATACATCATTGGAACGGTAAGAATCTCAGCTACAACACTGACTAAAGCCTTCCCATCTCCAGTATGCCTACATGACAAGCATTTTTATAATATACAGTAAACATATCTTTGACTTATTAGAGAAGAGACAATCATCAAGCCAGATACCAAGGTATTTACAACAGGCAACCACTTCAATTACTTTTCCTTTATGTTATTGTTATTTGGTTTTTATTAGTGCTTTTGTCGTTTTGAAGGAAATTAAAATACTGTATTGAGTTGGTTTCTTCTGTTTTGGAAGCCTTGTATATCTTTTTGGTCTTGTTAGAAATACCCCATGGTAAAACAGTGTTCTAGCAGCAGTTAAAGAAGCTTAGTTTGCTGTCTTAGACTGCCAGTTGTATTAAGATGGTTTGTTCACAATTTACACATAAAACCTAAATGTTCATCTGTTTATTGTTCTTCTTCCTTTATATTCAAAGCATGTTGATTGTCTATTGGCTATATCTTGACATTATGTTAATTTGATCATACTTGCCATACATTTATTTTAATTTATGCGATTCCTTCAAAGGTTTTGTAATAGACCCCTAGTACTTTTAATTTATAAAGTAATAATAATACATGTGAATGATTGAGCTCATTAGTGGCCTGACTGGCCCTCCTAATTTGTTCCTTAATGACCCCATGATGTGATAATGTATATCTTAAAACCTTTAACAACTATATTTAGATGTTCACAAATATCTACATTTATGTATAAAATACATGTGTAGCAGTTAGACAAACATAATCAATAGATCATCTCATTAATACCTATTTTATATATTAAAAAAAAGTTGACTAAACCACCGTTTGTTGACAAAATGATTTGGGTTGAAAGTTATACTGTTGTGTCTCAAACGGATAGACTAGGTTATTAATTTATTTGCCTAATAGTTGCTTAAAATGCTACAATAACATTTGCAATTCGTTTTTAATCTGCCATGTACGATCTCAATAATAATAAGTGTCGTCAATTCGCTTTTAATCTGCCATGTACGGTAATGTCTCTCAGCCACCGTAGTGTCGTGTCAGGTGGGCGTGTCGTGTAGTGGGCGTGTCGTGTAGTGTCGTGTACTGTCCGTGGCCGCAGCTAGACCATATTGCAAACGGCGGTACTACACTTCCTTTTGGTTGCCAGGCCCGGAAACACTTTTTCCCATTGACTTACATGGGGAAAGAGTGGTCTGTAAATCGTTGGATAATTTTTTTTAAACTAAATAAACTACCCAGTATGAACACTTGTATAGCCCTTATTAAAAACATTCGTTCCTCAAGTTGTAAAAATGTGCTAATAACGTTATTCTGAGAGTTATTTCCCTCTGCATTATGAACGCGCATCTAACCCACGGGACCGCGCCGCCCAGCACGTTCATGTTACGTGTTCAGCACTAGTACATGCGTTTATCTTTACCCATGGATGTACAATAAGAACAGACCCATATCGCCTTACCGCCAGCCCACGGAGCTGTAATAATGGATATATTGCACATGTTTGCTGTAATTCATCATTTGTAAAATATTATACTACATGTATGATTAAATCTTGTACCGTAAATGTTGTATTAAATAAAGTTAATATTACCGACGTAGATTAACGTCCCTGTAGCTTCTTATTGCACTAAGAAGCTTATTGCACTGTATATATATATATATATATATACAATGCAATAATTCTTTCATGCTAAATTAAGCTCTGTTGCTTGGATATCACTAGATCCTGTTACAGCGTAATATAAAAGTACATAACGATTGATGTGTAAATTAGCATAATTACTAGCTAACCGCTAGCTGCTAACTGCCGCCTCCTTAATATCAAATCTATCATAATAACAAACCATTACCATGCTGTCATGAACGTGCGGTGCTGTTACGTGTACGCAAATTGACGTGCTTGATGTGAACGAGCATTTTGGGGGGCATGGTTAAAGTTGCGCATGCGCTATGAGCGCACATACGGGTACTTCTCAGGCATGCCGGGTAATCTGTGACGTTTCGCTCTCTCAAAAGTTGGGCCATTTTATCATCATGCGCGAATGAGCAACTCTCATAGGAATGAATGAGGCCCCGCCTCCCACGCTGTATCCAGTTCTTATTATACATCCATGGTATCCTCCCTTTCGTCTCCTCCCGCACCCCTCCTCCCTCACCCCTCCTCGACTCCTCCGTGTGCATTTCAGCTATTGGGACGTCCTTCAAAATGGCGTGTCTTGATCGATTTCCGGGTCAAGTCCCGGAGGAGGGGAAGAGAGGAGTCGAGGAGGGGTATTGGGATGAGGCTATTGTCTCCTAAAAAACGTATTTTCTCCCACGTTACGTTTGTTATGAACGTATCTTAAATACGATTATTTTCTACATATCTTTGCCATTTATTGTCTTGCTTATAATAATGATAATAGTCATTTATAAATATCATTTTAGAGCACACATTTGAAATCGAGAATCGGGCTCGATATATGGTTAAATTAAAATCAGTAGGCGAGGCTGTAATTTCTCCACCTGTTACTCTCATGAGCGAGGCAGAAAATAATAGTTTTATCATGCCAAAAAGCT
This sequence comes from Trematomus bernacchii, assembly GCF_902827165.1. Lineage (NCBI taxonomy): Eukaryota > Metazoa > Chordata > Actinopteri > Perciformes > Nototheniidae > Trematomus > Trematomus bernacchii. The sequence continues at coordinate 45,616 of NW_022987858.1, read as the reverse complement.
GCTGTGTCGTTTATTGCACCTCAAACATTAAAACAAATCCAGAGTTACGTGTTTCTGTACTTCCTGAAAGGACAGTAACAGAAGATCTCTGTGGCTCCAGGCTTGATCGCCGTTCAAATGACAGCGTTGGTTTCCCCAAAAGTGGGCGGGGCTGTAAAGTGACGGTGTGGCAGTGCGCCAAGGTTACGCCGACCGTCAAGCTCTTTGAAATGGAACGAAACCACGGCAGACTATTCAAAACTGGACTCGAACGCCCCCCCAGAACTACACATGCTGGCTATTGTGTTTCGCAACATGTTCTCTATGGCACGTCTCTACTGGGAATTGTAGTTTTAAAAGACGTTTTCGTTTTTTCCCAAAATTAGAAGTTGACAGTATTAAACTGTGCACAGCCCTGGAGGTTTAGGCGATAGGAAACAAATTGGTGTGTACAAATGTAAAACATGTAGGGGAGAGTGGGGTAAGTTGAGCAATTTTTTTGTTATGCTGTCCTCTAAGCAAGGAGAAATGACACATAGTAAAAATGAAAGCACACACCTATAATTCAGGATGTCTCCTATCAATGGCAATGATAAGAATTAATATTTGATCAAGGGCAGTGAAAATATTACTTCTAAAAAAAAAGTGGTCTTGTGGCTCAACTTGCCCCGGGTTAGGGGTAAGTTGATCCAGGTCAGGGGGTAAATTGAACCACTGTTCAAACCTGGGCATACCTGTTCAAACCTGGGCATACCTACAAACAATCTTAAAGGTAACTTTAAACAATAAATAACAAACCAAATACAAGTTTAGTTTTTCAAATATTTTAAATATAAATTTCGATTGAATTGATTGATTTTTTTTTTAACATGTTAAAAGGAAAAGTAATCATACAAATGGTGATACCATTTCATACATCTTACCAATCAAACACAGGGTAAATTCAACTTTAAATGTAGCCTACAATGAGCTCTTATTATCAACTTGGCCTACTTTCATTCATTTCTCCATTGAAAAACTGGTTCAACTTACCCCAAGGCCCATGGTTCACTTAACCCCATAGCCACCATTTTAGAAAAAATAGCCTAGCATTAAAATTCATTTAAAAAAAAAAGTAATATATTACACTACTTCGTTACTCTCTACATAAAGTAACTCGTTACTTTACTCGTTACTTTACTCGTTACTTTACTCGCAGGGCCGGCCCGCCCCTCCCTACTCTTTAGTTCAGTTTCCATTGTCGCATAAGACTGATCCAGATAGCTCTGACTATGGCTGTCCTCTGTCTCCTGCTATCTGTATTTTGCGCAGTATATCTCTGAACGATGCGATGGTGATTCCACTGTGCAAATGGGCAACATTTTCTCTACTATAAAGGATGCTATAAGCCTGTCCATCTCTGCTTTGGTTACCGGTCCTCCAAATTCTAATTTTTGCTGCTTCGGAGTCGGCGCACTCACAACATCCTCACTCTGGGTTCGGGGGTCCTTAGCTATTAGCTTCACCTTAGCATGTGTTCTTTGCAGGTGTTTGTTGAGGTTTGACGTGGTGTTTGCAGCAGTGGATAACAGCTTCTGGCCTGTACACAGTCTGCACCTCACCGTCACATTCCTGTCTATTCTTCGGACGAACTCAAAATAATGGGCATACCTCCACCCCTCGAAAGTTATCGCTGACTCAACCATATTTATGCAGCACTGCACGTAGAGATGTGGACGTGCAACAAGTCGCGCAGACTACGTACATATAAACCTGCGGCGGAAACCCCTCTTGTCTGTCAGTGTGATTATGACTGATTTTATAAAAGTAACGAAGTAACGCGTGTCGGATCAATGTTAATAACTGTAGTGTGATTACTGACTTATAAAAGTAACGCGTTACACTACTCCGTTACCGACAAAAGTAATATTATTACAGTAACGCGTTACACTACTCCGTTACCGACAAAAGTAATATTATTACAGTAACGAGTTACAAAGTAACGCGTTACTGTAATAATATTACTTTTGTCGGTGATGACCTCCAAAGAGAAAAGCAAGCAAACTCGGAATAAAGTATTATTTTATTTTTAAAAAATGTTTTCGGATTTCACATCAACAGGAAGTCCGGTTAACTAAAATGTCTGTGCGGAACAATACCCCCAACCCATCGATCCGTGGGTGAATAATGTCAATCACCACATTACACACATCCCTTCACATTTACATTTTAATTTACATTAAAGTATTTCGTGAGGCCTTCTAAAATGTTTTTAAATATAATTAGGGTTGTACTTGGGTTAGGGTTGTAGCGATTGCTACAACCCTAACAATCACACAACGTCCCGTCCGTTAATTCCACATCCATACCTTTATATATACAGTACAGTCTATGATCCACACACATGGATTAACATCGATTTAATACATTAATGTAGCCTTTGTTTCTGCTAAAAGAGGTGTCGACCAACTAGGGCAACAAGAAAATCGGCGAAATAGAGTGTGACGATTAAAAAATAAATTAAAAACATCTAATTATGATAATAAAAACCGACCAATAGGCGCGGTAGACCATTTGCTTGGCACTTCTGGGTATTTCTCCACTGGTTGGGCCATGTTAACAATACCGTGTAACTGTCACGTTTGAAGGGACGAAACCGTGACATATTCACGTCTCCCAGCATGGTAGATCGTCACATGTTCACGTCTTGCTGTGATACCGGGTTGAGGCTAACTCTACCTGTTGTTTAGAGCCGTCATTCTTACAGCAAACATACCAGTCTCCATCGAGGAGCACAAAAGCAACCCACAGCAGACCAACTAAAAAAGCCTTGAGAATGTGAAGGAAATAAAAACACCAAGGAACTTTGTGGCATTTAGTGCATGAGCACCAGTTTCTACAGGCACTTTGAAAATAACTGTTTGTCCACAGTGTGAAGAAAGTTATTATTAAGACTGGCAGAACCATGAACGAGTTGCAGCCTGAGTGTTGTGGTTCGCAATCGCACGCAAAGTCCTTTTCAAGCAGAATATTGTAGGTGAACTCTACCATGATGGCGGATATGGTACCCAGCTTCCCAGAAGCGATTCTCTTCAGGGTGCTTTCCATCTGTGATGTGCAGACGGCATCAGCTGGCAATTATCCTCAATACTGAGTTATGTTCTCATTATAGAGCTTTCTGTTTCTGCTGGAAAAACTGTGAAAACGTTATTTTCACCGGTGTCTGTGTGCAGGCCCGTATCCAGGATGTCGTAAATACCGAGGTCCAAAACATGCTAGTGGCTAGATATCTGTTGTTAAGTCCGGAAACTCGGCGCGTCACAACTGGACGCCACGGAATTCTGACCAAGCGTCGCTCCTGGACGCGTTGGGAGTGAGAGTGTGTTGGTGTGGGGCCGCAAATTGGATAATATATTGATTTCAAACCATGTCAGTGGGCTGCAGCATAAATGATATTTGAAAGTGTAATGCATGAGAATCAGTTGATTGCTACCAATAATGATCCACATTATAATCTGGACATGAAGAAGAGGCTAACATGCTCACAAAACATTTGAAAAGTAATCTCTTTGTCTTCTTTCTGTTCATTACTCTCTCTGTCCTCTACTCATCACTCATTGTTAACTGTATGCTTCTCCTCCTTTGTCGCTCCTGCCAGTGCATTAAAAACAATTCAGTAATTTAGTTTAGTTTACATCAGTCAGGCTTCAGAAAGCAACATAGCACCATCACTGCCACAATGAAAGTGGTGAATGATGTGGCGAGTATTTTAGATAATAAGCAGAGTTGTGCTGCTCTATTTATTGACCTTTCCAAAGCGTTTGATACCGTCGATCATCGCATCTTATAGCAGAGGCTACTCAGTATTGGCATATCCAGCCATGCAGTGGGGTGGTTTGTGAACTACCTCTCTGAAAGGTCCCAATGTGTTCATTTTGATGGGCTGTCTTGAGTGGTTAAACATTACTAATGGTGTTCCTCAAGGTTCTGTTTTAGGTCCACTTTTATTCTCCATCTACATCAATAGTTTAGGTGAAAATGTCGATGGAGCAACCTTACATTTTTATGCGGACGATACCGTTATGTACTGTGCACGTCCCTCCATTAAGGAGGCTGTTGTTGAATTGCAAGCTGTCTTTAACATTATTCAGACTCAGCTCTCTGAACTAAAGCTTCTTTTAAATGTTGATAAAACCAAGGTAATGCTCTTTTCAAAAGCTAAAAAGACACCAGAGCCTGTTTTAGATATTGTAACTACGCAAGGAATAAAACTTGAAGTGGTTGCCTGTTACAAATATCTTGGTATCTGGCTTGATGACTGTCTCTTTTAAACGTCATGTCAATAACCTGCTTAAAAAACTGAGGGTTAGGCTAGGTTTCTTCTACAGGAACAAGTCCTGTTTCTCGCTCGAGGCCAGAAAAAGGCTAGTCGCTGTGACCTTTTTACCTGTGCTGGACTATGGTGATTTGATTCATATGAATGCACCTGCAAATTGCCTGGTGAAGTTAGATGCTGCGTATCACAGTGCACTGACATTTGTGACAAACTGTAAAGCATTAACCCATCACTGTACCCTGTATGCAAGGGCTCGTTTGCCTTCGCTAACTGTACGGAGGCTCAGTCACTGGTATATTTTTATATATAAAGCCATGTTAGGGAAACTTCCATCCTACATCTGCTCCCTGATCTCACGGCGAATTGTAAGTGGCTACTGCCTGAGATCGCATGCTGTGGTTTTATTAAATGTGCCAACTGCTAGGACTGTCTTAGGGAAGACAGCATTTAGATGCGCAGCTCCACTGTCCTGGAATGGTCTGCAATTGAAATGAAAACTGAGCAATCTGGTGCCACTAAATGTTTTTAAAGCTCGGTTGGATGCTACTCTATCGGAAGCTGTTGGTACCTGTTCATGTGGATAGTTATGTAAATTGTAATCCCTGTAATGATGCTGTATGATGTCCTTTTGTTGTTCTGTTTATGTTTTTAATGTTTCATGTGGAACCTACTTGAGCAGGTCTCCCTTGAAAAAGAGATCAATGATCTCAATGGGATACAACCTGGATAAATAAAGGTTTGAAATGAAATGAGTTCATTTCACTTAGCAGATAGATATATGGGGTTATTAAGCCTACATAGTTTGTGTTGAACAGAAAGTAAATGCAACCCCGGGCTCAGAAGGCTGTCCCTGCAGTTCCTCTCTGACTTCCATCTCTTTCTCTCTGCCTGTCTCGTATCTCCCTTACCAAAGCTGAGCTTGGACAGATAGTCTTTTTTATTATATCTATATCTGTGTCAGTGAAAAAGAAAACAATAAATGTTATCTCTTCAACTCAAATTATAATGAAAGAAAAACATTTTAACTTTCATTAAAAAGGTCTGACATTGGATTAATTAAATTAACTTTAGCTCTCTGGATATGTTATCATATTGCTTTCAAAGATTTAGTGTGATCAATATTTCTGGGAAATTGACACAAAAAGTTCATGACATTGAATAGACCTGGAAATATTCCCAGAAATAAGACAAGGTCATCAAGATTCAGTAATACAGCTTAGTTTAAACTATTTCACACAAACGGCAAGTCAAACTCAATAATTTGAGAACTTCAATTAAGTAGTTCGGAAACATTTTTTTTTTTTTTTTATTGGCCACATACAATCTGAAATGCAAAGAGAACCAAGAATAAAAAAACAAATTCAGATTGAAGAAACCAGTCAGCGAAATGGATCCATTCCTGTTGGGAGAACAACGTTTAATATAGCCGTTCAGAATAAATGTATATTGCAATACGAAACCCTTACCTTCAGGAATTCACATCTGTGATGGTAAATGGCCCAATGACTGCTTTTTGTACCATTCCATGTTTCTCTGCAAAAATATATATTTTAGTACAAGTCAACCAAACAAGTGTAATACAGCAGAAGTTGTGTACATACCTGACGCAACACTCCTCTGCCTCCTTGACTTGCATTTCGATTCACAGCAGTCACAAAGATTGCTCTGGGCCAAGTTGTCCAGCAACTCCCAACTGAGTTCATGAAGATTGGATGAAAAGATAATTAAAATGCATCTCAACTCTTCCAAATAAAGATTCCTCAAAGTTTGAATAGTTATGAATGGGATCCATCTGTATCTTCAGTAGACTGGGCTTAAGCTGAATAAGTCATCTCATGTAAAAGAAATTAACCTACAATTCAAATTCTGATATATTAAAAGTAATATTTTTACCCATGCCCTTCGACAAAGTGGCAGAATTTCTTAGTGCTGTCAAGACCATTGGGATCCCAAGCCAAAAGTTTGCAGTGGATAAAGACCTGTTGAGTAGAGGGAAAATATAGGCGTCATGGCATAAATTAATCTCAGTTTCCACAATAAAACCTTGAATCTGAAAAAAATGTAAATGCCAATTTACCTCTTCTCCCATAGCAAACGTAATGGTCTGAAGTGATAGGCGGATCTCCGATGACTTTTGCCTTGGTTAGAACTTTGATCGTGACGACACACTTTCCAAAAGACATCTGTTGGGTTACAGAAAATGTATTAGCATTACTACCAAGGTTTCGACGAAAATACGTTTTTTTTAAATCAATGCTCATTGCTATGAGAGTACCCTTTATTGGAGATTATAGGGTACATGGTGCTTTCAGGGTACAGCTCTGATGTGGTAGCTGCTACACATTCCTCAAGAAGCAGCAGCAAGGGCTGATGGGTCTCCTGCACCACACTCGCCATGATGGGGATGATGGAGCCCAGAGGAACGCGTGTAGATTCAGCAGGGCCTGAGAAGTCGTCTGGGGCAGTAAACAGGAGAAGAGTCATTAAGTTACAAAAGTCAGGGAGAGCTGCCGTTCGTAGAGAGTTTCTCATGTTGTTTACCCACCATTCATAAGGCCAATGTTAAACTGCAGATCTCCTAGACTGTAGGTTTTAAACACCGGGTCATAGATCGCAGCATACCAGTCTTTGGGCCTGCACAAAATAAAGCAGAATGGTACAGAAAATGCTGCAAAGTGACACTATTGAACTTATTAGTGCAAGCTTGTTTACTCACATTTGCTTTAAGCTCATTTAGTGGGAATGCTGATACAGCATTCCAACTACTTGTTCTACGGACAAATTCTTTATTATTATTCCGCCGGGTTATTTTGCTGCTCTTCTGCTCCCACATCGCAGAAACTCCGTTCAAACATCAAAACGTTCAGCTCGGTCGTGAATCGATTGCATCCCATAATTCATCACATTTTTAACATGGAAGTCAATGGAGAAACTCTTCAGACTTGAAACATCTTCATGCCACTTCAACTGCTCCTTCATACTTTCACTCAGAAACCTCATTCCAACTTTAAAATGTTACACATCATTCTGACATTATTCGTGTAACAACTTTTAAATCTGATTCGTACTTTTAGAGATATTAAACATTGTTCAGACCTTGTTAAAGAGTCCTTCTTCAGATTTTAGAGTATGTGATGTCACAGCTAGAGTGGAGGACAGATTTAATTTTGCCTTCATATTTTCTTTTAAACCTGCCATAATTCCCAAACCCTACATTCCTGAGACATAATTTTTTATGAGAAACGTAGGAAAACATCTCGTATCTTGAAAAATTAAAAAACAAATTCAGGAAAAAAAAATTAAACAAAATGCCTCTCGAGGGCATGAAGTGACAAACTTTCAACATGTCTCCATTAAAGCCCATTGTAAATTCAGGCTCATCTTTCCTCACAGCAGCAGCCGCCGCACACCTTTAGTTAATCGGCCAAAAATGGCACATTATTGACCCGAAAGTACACAAAAAGCACACTTCAGATGCTAAGGGTTCTTGAGATGCTTCACATGTTGAAATTTCACCGATATCTGTTACGGTTCTTCAACAAAACGTTCACATGTAAGAGGTTTATCCCTGATTCAGAACAATGAAAGGCTCTCCTCTCACTGATTACTGCACATCACCATGGAAACCTTTGATCTCTTGGCTCAAGGACAGGTGTTTCATAACGTTGTTAGCTCAAACATAAACACCTGTGTGACGGAACATGATGATGTCATAACTCCAATTGACATGCTCAGAACGCCACCAAACATGACATGATGGTTAACACTGTGGCCCTGAACAGCTCTACATCAAATCTGATGTTGGGTAATGTGGTGTTACTATGGCAACGCATCCCTCACCGTAAAACACGATGTCGCTGTAACTCCAATAGACACGGTCCAATCGTCCCCCAATCTTCAGTTGTATATCACCGGTCCATGGCTCAACAGCTCTATGTCAAATCTGAGATCTCACCATATGCCGTTTCCATGGAAATGGGGGATTGTGTTTTATTGCGAGGGATGCGTATCCCTCGCAATAAAACACGATGTTGGCGTAACTGATATGAAAATGGTCAAAACACCACCAGACTTCAGATGACAGTTAATGGTCCAGCCCTTAACATGTCTTTGTACCATTAGTGAATTTTCCTCAAAAGCTGTTGCCATGGCAACGCATCCCTTTCAATAAAACACGATATTGCTATAACTATGAAAATTGTCAAAAAGTGCTAAAACTACACATGTGTGCTAACAGTCCAGCCGTGAAGACATCTACGGGACAGTTTTGAGATTTCTTCAAATGCCGTTGCCATGGCAACACAATGCTCGCCATGAAACATGGTTCTCATAACTTCAGTGAAAATGCTCCAAAACTTCACAGGTTTGGTAACGATGAAGCCATCCACATATCTAAGCATATTATGGGGTGTCATCAAATACCGTTGCCATGGCGACAGATCATTCGCCATCAAGTTAGTTCAATAGTTTGCAGTTCAAATATTCTGCTGCTTTTCCAAGCTTTTTTACTTTCTTTTCTTCTCTTATCACACATTCAAGCCCCCAGTGTTCATGTATCATTTCAATCAAAATTCTTCACTTTCTTCTTACACATTACATTTCAGCATAGCAATTCAGCATCAGCATAAAGTATTCCCATTAGCAATTTCTTCAGGAATTGCATTCTCTAGTTATGAACTGTTACTCCTATGCTAAAAGACAGTCCAAAATAAGTAGACATTAACTACTTCCTCCAAAATGCAAAAAACTAGAGTGTATGATGTTCATTTAAAACTATGGGAAAAACTCAATTGACAATGAATTGGGAAAAACACAGTGTACCTTAGGGATTGTTCTCAGTAAATGGGTACATTTTTTGTTGAGAATACTTCAATAGATAAAGCTAATTTGGGAACAGAACAGAAACAGGCTGTAGATTCCCTAAATCAGTCTCCCATTCATTGTCTATATAGCAGCTTCAGACTTTATACCTGATGACATCACAAGTTTGAGACGGACTTCCATGGTTGGTGGCTTTGAGAGGGTGAAGCTTATTATCAAATTGAACTTTCCCAGGCCATGAAAATGCCACATTTGAAATGTTAGTTAAGGGTGGTGTCACCCTTTAGCACCTTATGTTGTAGTTGGTATGAACACTAACCTCTCATATGCACAGACAACTGGATGGGTGAAGGCCAAATTGTAAGAATCCGCAGAAGCAACGTAGGTCAGATCATTGCTTTACACCAGTGCATCCCCGGTGACCTGTTAGAGAGACAAAGATCCCCCTGAGAGAGCTGTAGGAAATATAGCAGACTCACAGCTTGGAGGTTTAAAATATATACACATACCAGTCTCCTAAAGTTACAGTCAGTGAGATCCACATAGAAGTAGGCCTCTCCTGCTGAGAAGCTGGTTGGGAAACAGCTACCCAGACGGAGAAGCGACGTGTCGGCCTGGGGTCAGCTTTCTGTCCACATCAGCGTCACAAAATCTGGCCCACAGTCCACTTTCATGTCTGCAACACAAATAAATTAAGTTTAGACTCAACTATTTGAGTCAAGGATAATAACTAGTGATGGCAGTTTGACACTGAAGCTTCGAACGGAGCTTCAACTCTGGACTTCCTATTCCATAGAAGCAGTGATTCGAAGCTTGCTTCAAATCACGTGACTTATGACGTCCGAACCAGCAACTGCTTCAAATCACGTGACATATGACGTCCGAAGCACCAACTGCTTCATTTCCTGAATGAATCAACTCACTGGTTCGCCGTCCAATCAGGTGATTCAATGCACTGCCTCGTCTTGATTCTGACTGGTTGAAACTGTTTGAATTTGAGCGTCACTTAGTAAGTGACACTTTATAACCGCTCAAAAAAATGCACAATTTGGCAATCTGTGGGATTGTCGTCGTAGTTTGCCTTGTTGCTGTAGAGTTGTGAGTATTGCGTTTGGATCATTATGGAGCCAGCCAGGAAGAGAGGTCGTTCTGAGATGTGGGATCACTTCAATCTGATTGCGCATGATAAAGTAGGTCAACTACAGTATTATAGCTACGGTTTATCTCAAATCTATATTAAGTAGCATTAAAGTAAAATTATGTATATGATCAATGTAGCCTTTAGGCTGCTATAGCTTTATAGACTGAAAGTGCATTTTTATTTACAAATGCCTTTCTCTACAGGTCCAGTGCTTGGTGTGTTCAACTGAACTGAAGTATCATGGGAATACTTCCTCCATGATTAGGCACTTCACTGCCAAACATGGAGCTACTGTGAACCAGGGGAACACAAATGGTATGTATTATATTATTATTAACTAGTAACACTAATATGCTATGACTGTATTCCATGACTCACAAGTCTGCTTCCTTTGAGTGCAATTTCACATAAATCCTTATTTGGTTTTGTTTTTATTCTTTATGTCTTTATTTCTTTTTCTTAGTGGACCGGAAGCGAGAGCTGGATGGGGCTCTTGTGAATATGGTGGTGAAAGACTCGCAGCCTTTTTCCATCGTGGATGACTGTGGCTTCAAGAGAGCTTGTGGCCTTGCTTGATCCTAAATACACTCTTCCATCCAGACGGGCTCTAAAGGAGATGGTGGTCAAGCGCTATGAGGAGGAGAAGACGAAGGCCAAGGCTGTCATGCAGAGGGTAGAGGCTGTGAGCCTGACTGCTGATATGTGGACCTCCATTAATATGGACGCATATCTAGCAGTGACCTGCCATTATGTGGATGACTCTGCGAAGCTGGCCACAGTGCTTCTGGGAGTGCTGCCTTTCCCTGAAACTCATACAGCTGTTAACATCACTGCTGCAATGAGGTCTCTCATGGAGGAATGGGGCACTGAAGGCAAAGTGACCTCAATTGTGACGGATGCAGGAGCAAATATGGTTGCCTCTGTCAGAAGTTTAAATCTAAGACATGCACTTTGCTTTGCTCATTCACTAAATTTAGTGGTGAAGAAATCTCTGGATGCAACTCCTGGCCTACAAGACCTAAGCACAAGGGCTAGAAAAGTAGTCGCGTTCTTTAAAACCAGCACAACAGCAAAAGAGAAGCTCAGAGAAGTGCAGGAGCAGATGAATCGCCCTGTGCTGAAGCTTATTCAGGAAGTGGACACCCGCTGGAACAGCACCTACCTAATGCTACAACGCCTTTTCAAAGAGAGGCAGTCAGTGGGGGCAGCTCTTGCGACGCTGAAAACAGATGTGATGCCTGCAATTGCTCTCCCCCTTTTTCCAGGCAACAGTGGAACTCTCAGAGGAGAAGAGAGTCTCAGGGTCCAAGATCATCCCAATGACAAAAATGTTAATGCTATACTTGTATGACACAATTGGAAAAACAAGCCACGACACAGCAACACTACTGGGACAGAACATGGTGTCAAATATGCAAAACAAGTTTGACACCACGGAGAGCCAAACTGCATTGACCCTGTCAACACTGCTGGATCCTAGATTCAAGACTATTGGATTCTACAATCAAGTACAGGCAGCGGCATCAGTTAAACGACTGACAGCATTTTGCACACAACTGAGGAAAAACGCACAACCTGACACGCCTACAGAAGAACAGCCCTCCACATCAGCTCAACCGGCACCAGCAAATGTTGACAATCCATCATCCACAGGTAATGTTATAAATAGTTAATTGATCAAATGCAGGACAAAATAAGTACAAGTAAAACAGGATACACATTGAAACCTTTCAGTACTGATGATTACAGTCATGTTTGTCTTTCAGGTCTTAACCTTTGGGAAACTTTGGACAGAGATGCTTCTGAAGCGAGGACGGCAAGGAATGCCACAGCAGATGCTACAGTGGAGGTGCAGCGGTACATGACTGATCCACCGCTGGAAAGATCAAAAGACCCACTGGCATACTGGGTGGACCATCAAAATGTGTATCCCAATCTGTTCAAACTGGCAAAACAATTTGTATGCATGCCAGCATCATCCGTTCCATCTGAGCGAGTGTTTTCAAAATGCGGGGAAATTGTAAGCAAGAAAAGAAATCGGCTCAATCCAAAAACCGTTGAAAAAATAATGTTCCTGAATAAAAATCTTTGAGTGTTCCCCATCCCACATGAACACCCCCTGCCAAAGTTACACAAGCACACCATAACCTATGCCATATTTTCCCTGAACCCTGTCCTCAATAACACAATACATGCATTCATCCATCTTTATTTGTAAAAGATATTCATGATATATATACAGTTTATATACATATTTATTTATAGTTCTATATATATATATATATATATATATATACACACACATATATATATATATATATATATACATATATATATACACACATATTAATATACCTATTTCCGACAGAATTGTCCAAGTGGTTTGACTGCTTCAAATCACGTGACATGTGACGGTCGAAGCAGCAACTGCTTCATTTCCTGAATGAATCACTTGACTGGTTCGCGGTCCAATCACGCGATTCAATGCACTGCCTCGTCTTTATTCTGACAGGTGACAGGTTGAAACAGTTTCGAATTTGAGCGCTTCAACACTTATAACCGCTCTCAACAATGCGCAATGTATGGGTTGTTGTCGTAGTTTGCGTTGTTGCTGTTGAGTTGTTGTTGGTATTCCATTTTAATTGGATCATTATAGAGCAAGCCAGGAAGAAAGATAGGTCCGGGAAACACTTCGAAATGTGGAGAAGTTGTGAACAAAAAGACAATTAAGACTAATATAAAAACCATGTTACTGACTTAAGGTATAGATAGCCCAGTGGATAGAGCCGGCGGCCCGAAGCGACGATGTCCTCCGCGCAGCTGGTTCAAAGCCTGGAACAGATGAACTTTTAATCATTCCTTTTCAACTTTAATACTTTATTAACTGATAAAAGGCCCTCTCCGCCCAAACAAAATTCCAGCACTCTCTAGTCTCTTCTCAATAACCCAATACACACAATTATCAATCTTTAATTGCAAATAGAACATGATATTCAGTCTTGTGTGCGTGTGCATCGAATATTTTTCAAGGCAAAGATACGTTAAACCCACTGCAGCCTTGCACTTCGCCAGGAGAGGTCGCTGTAACTGAAGCTTCGAGAAATGAACCTATTTCCGACACAATTGTCCAAGTGGTTCGATGCTTCATTCAAAGCTTCATTTTGCCATCACTAATAATAACATGACTTTAATTGTTTCCAGTCTTACCTGCATATACCACCATGGCAGCTGCCAGGCTCAGAAGCAGTGCACCTTGACAAAATGAAACCATCATGACTGAATGCTTGCTACTGACACAGTGCATGTTCTTATACCTTGTTCCTGAGAGGCATTAATCAAGAGAACGTCTTTCACCTGGTGCCTGTCAACAGTCCCAGCTGCAGCAGCTAGCACACTGATTACAGCATGGGGAGCATCCAATCACATTAGTCCTTACACCCAATTCATTTGTATTCAGCTTCATCAGCAGCACAAAATCACCATTTGTTAATCAATTTATTATCCTGTATGACTACCTGTAATTCTTATTTAAAACACTTTAAGGATGATCATGCATGGGTTGTCTTACTGGTGTTTTGATTTAGTTTTGCTGTTATATATCAACATTAATATATGTATACGTTGGGATTCTTTGTTCAACTTCAAGTCATGAAAGAAATAGTTTTCATTGAGAATTAAAAGGTGAGTCATTTCTAAACAAATGATAATTTGGGGGAAGGTAGTATTCCTTTATCAGATGTCCTGTCCTATTCAAATGTGTTATTTGTATATCTTTGACCTAATGGAAATTTAAGGTAAGGGAAAAAGGTACATTTTTCAGTTCATTCAAGTTGTATACAGTGTGAGAAAATATCCACACTCACACACCTGAATATTAGTGTTGCTATGATGTCCTCTTTTAACTGCATAAACACGTGCCATGCAGGCCATCCCTATTGATTTTATATTCATGGCCAGAAAGTAAACTGCTACATTCAACTGCAGGCATTAGTGCCCAGAAAATAAATTCAGATCAGAATTGTCTTTTCAAATGAGGCTCAATGTAAAATGGAAAGTGAAAGAAAGATTCAGGGGCTGTACTCCAACTCACATGGCCATTAAAGGTTACATTATAATTGACAGTATCTTTCAATGACAAAAGTCACACATAATTAGTAAAATTCTACTGATAGGACAGTAGGACCTTCATATGAAGTAAAGATACTCGTTTTATACTCCACAGGAGTTAACAGTTTTATTTATACAGAGATTATCGACAACTTTAATCTGCATATGGATGTCGTCCACCTGGGCCCTCTGTTCAGTCTCCCCAATCTTAGACTGGACTTCCTGTTGAGAAAATGTTTAGCAACATTAGTCTTATGGCAAGTTTTGAAAAAACTTCAAGACAAATACCATAAATAAATAAATACTCATTAACCTTGGTCAGCAATGGAAACATCTGATGCATTGTGGGCATTTTGTTGCAATGGATCCATTATGATCAGGGGTCCCAACACAGAAGTGTGCATGAAGCCGTTGGATTCTGAGGTGGAAAAAAACAACAATAATTTCATAATGAAAAAGACTATATACACTATATAAAAAAAAGCATACAAGTTAGCATAAAAGCGATACCCCATTCGTCTCCTCTCTTGGAGCGAGTGTTGCAGGTCCTAGAACAGCAGTCACACATGGAGCTCTGCATGGGGTCATCCAGGAGTTCCCATCTGAGGAAGCAGCAATCGTTAAGGCTCAAATAGCATGGCTTTAAAACATTTTGTATACACAGAAGAAAAAAGCTGTTATAAAAATGGTATGATGTTTCTATAAAAAACTAAAACTGGTAAAATTATAAATATCAAGTTAATGACCAAAAGATATATTTCCATCTACAGTGCAGAAAAAGGTTAACATTTTACAAAGGCTCAGGGCTTTTTTTATTTTATAAATCTCATTAGGTTGGCTAATCATTTGAGTGCCCCTCTTTTTAAAAGAAATATATTGTTATTCTCAAATATTTTACAATTATCATTCGTCACAATTGTTGTCTATACTTTTAGTTAGCAGGAGATCATTTTTTATAGATATATAAAAGCACAATACTGATCACAGTACATGCATTGATCTACTTCAAGTTGGATATGTTGTGCTAAAAAAAAGCTAGCATCCTTGGCTAATGGTGCATACTTGTTGCACATGGCATCAGTTGCATTCATCATATTAAACTGCTGGCAAGAACATTTTCACATACTTCCAACATGTCAAACTCTTCCCTTACCGCTCATTTCCCTTTACATAGTGGCAAGCTTTCTTGCTCTCACTTAGAACTTCAGGATCCCATGCGAGCAGTTTGCAGTGAATGTACACCTGAGGAGCACATGAAACATACACGTTTGCTAGGAACCAAATATTCTTTAGAGCACTTTACATTTACCCCCTCACCGAGACCAAACTTGAAGGACTGCAGGTAGAGGATGATTGCAGACGAGTGGTACCGAGGGAGAAACCTGGAGTTTCCCTTCACACTGTCCAGGAGACACCTGAAGAAATTCAGATAAGCGATAAGGACTAAACTCCAGAAAACAATGAAAGAAATCAGAGACTGGATCTCACCCCTTATTTGTAATGATGGGGTACACATTGCTGTTAGCCTGCAGCTCAGGCGTAGTGGCTGCCACACATTCCTCCATGAGCAGCAGCAATGGCTGATGGGACTTCTGCTCCACTGTTGCCCATATTGGCATGAAGGAGCCCAGGGGGATGACATTTGTCTCCGCTACCCCTGTTATTTTTTCTGAAAAGGGGAAAAGTAAAAACGGCTTAGTGTGCATTTTTTGAGTGTTTTGCCTTTGGGAGCATGAGCCCTCACCATTTAGGAGCAGCATGTGGAACTTCAGCCCTCCTCGGCCTTCGGCAACACCTGACCCCGGGTTCAGGAAAGGAGGAGACCACTCCTTAGGTCTGAAATATATTAACAACATTTATCCCATATATCAGCTTTAAACTTGAATTTAAATAAGAAAGCAACTCCTACCTTGGATAAACACACTCAATGGGATACACATAAGCTGCAGGACTCGACTTTGGTCTGGGCCTGAAAGTCAGCTCATTTTTGTAGAGGAGATTTTTCCCTTTCACCTGAAGAAAAAAGAAGAAGCTCATTATGACATTGAAAAGGCTGAGAGATATTTTGGTGAAACATGGCAGTTACATTACCAGTCTTTTAAAATTGCAGTCAGCTAGTTTGTAGTTAAACTCAGCTTTCCCCTCTCCGCTGGGCAGAACATTAAACCTAGATGGCTTGCAGTTTCCGAGGAAGAGACGAGCTGCATATTGCCGCAGCCTCGAGGGGATCGTCCATGTGATGCTTATGGAGTCTTTTTCACACTGTACTTTGATTTCTGCAAAAAAAATCATTATTATATATTTCCCTACATTCCCCAACAAAAGCAGATGTTTACATACATGTGCTAAGCATACCTGCATTGGCAACAGTCGTTGCAAAAAGAGTCACGACTATCACACCTAGGTAGAGTTGAGTCCCCATGACTGAATGATCTGGATCACACAGGAAGTGGCACAATTTGTAGACTCCCTGCCAAATTAGCTGAATGAGCAACACCTGTGTGAGAGCAGGGCAGCATCTGTCTACTTATACTGGGATGTCATTTCACATACTTGCAATTTCATTGTAGAGTTTTCATTTGGATAATTTCTAGTGCACTTATTCAAGTACATTTTTATTTATCTGCCCAATTGCTTCTTTTTTTTTTGTATTCTACTGAATTTATGTTTCAACAATTACCTGATTATTTTACATACAACACTATTTATAAAACAATACAACAATTCAGATTAAACTACTTAAAGGCAATTTTCTCAAATCAGCCCAACGATAACAAGCTTCCAAGTCAATATACCTACGTTAGTTAGTCAGAGATGTGCAATTACATTTAACTTTTTGTTTTAAAACATTTTTTTATAAATGATTATGGGAAGTGCCCTTTTTCTCACTTGAGCTCCCGCCCCCCAAAATGTCTGTGCACGTCCCTGGCAACAGTGGAGCAGAAGTCCCATCAGCCATTGCTGCTGCTCATGGAGGAATGTGTGGCAGCCACTACGCCAACCCTGGGTCCTTCTCAGGTCGATTAAATGGAATCCTTGCGTCCCTCACTTGCGTCGTTTCCCTGCGTTTAGTCCCTCCCACCAGGGAAGCATGGAGAGACGCAAGGAAACCACGAGAAGCAGGGAAATGAGTTTTAAGAGCAATGGGACGTCCTTTCCTCCGGAGCGTCACGTGAAGCGACGTCCGTTTGTGATGACGCCGCACAGCTGTTCGTCTGACAGCAGCTCTGTCCCCGTTATTTTCACAAACACCCCCGCCTCTGTTAGTACACATTTACTGACACAAACATTTGTATCATCTGTTGTAGACCTAAATACATTAAATAAAATAAGAACTCATTCTCAAAAAAGATAAACGCCATTCTTAAAATGTATAAACGAACAATAGTTGGATTAATATTGATTAGAGAATAAAATAAAATAATTCAGAGAAGAAAAAGAGATATGTGTTATCTATCAAAACCCAGTTAGATTAACATTCATTGGATTGCACACTTAGTTTGTGTGGATATGTAGCAAATTAACATGTTAAATAGCACTTAATGACTTACTGAATGGAAATGACAATAAATGAAAATGTAAAACGAAAAAGCGACCATGAAAATGTTTCCAATAAATGAATAAAATAATTTTTGACCACTTTGTTGTTCAGATATATCACATATTTGTAACTGAATGATGCATTCATTGAAACAAAACACAGTATAAACTGAGGAGTGAGTCCCGTGAGTTTCATGTGTTTTCTTCACTCCGCTGGGAAACTCTGCTCTCATGTCAAGAAGCATCAGATCAGTGCATGCGCTGCATCGTCCAATCAGTGAGCGATACACAGTAAGGGGGCGGGGAGAGTATCTGAGGATTTCACCGGAGGATGGTCTGGTGGTTCCTCGGTTATCGCTCCTCCATTATCGCTCCTCGCTCCTCGATCCTCGGTCCTCCGGCAGAAATAAGAGCCATGGGACGCTACTCAAGATGGCGCAGACAAATCAACTTCCGGTGATACCGAGGACCGAGGACCGAGGAAATGAAAATAGTCGACCTGAGAAGGACCCCCTGTCTCCTAAAAATTACGTTCCCACAGAACTAAACTGCATTCTCAATTACGTTTAGCTAGAAACGTATTTTCTCCCACGTTACGTTTGTTATGAACGTATCTTAAATATGTTTATTCTCTACATATCTTTGCCATTTATTGTCTTGCTTATAATAATGATAATAGTAATTTATAAATATCATTTTAGAGCACACATTTGAAATCGAGAATCGGGCTCGATATATGGTTAAATTAAAATCAGTAGGCGAGGCTGTAATTTCTCCAGCTGTTACTCTCATGAGCGAGGCAGAAAATAATAGTTTTATCATGCCAAAAAGCTGCTGTGTCGTTTATTGCACCTCAAACATTAAAACAAATCCAGAGTTACGTGTTTCTGTACTTCCTCTAAGAAGAAAGGACAGTAACAGAAGATCTCTGTGGCTCCAGGCTTGATCGCCGTTCAAATGACAGCGTTGGTTTCCCCAAAAGTGGGCGGGGCTGTAAAGTGACGGTGTGGCAGTGCGCCAAGGTTACGCCGAGCGTCAAGCTCTTTGAAATGGAACGAAACCACGGCAGACGTTTTCGTTTTTCCCAAAATTAGAAGTTGACAGTATTAAACTGTGTACAGCCCTGGAGGTTTAGGCGATAGGAAACAAATTGGTGTGTACAAATGTAAAACATGTAGGCTAAGTACTAAATGGGTGAAAATCGCTTGTATCCATAATGGGCAGCATTAAAGGTGGGGTCGGTTATTTTGGAGAAACCAGCTCGAGATCGCTAGAATTTGAAAATACACAGCCGGAAAAAATCTGCCACTTCCTTACAGAGCCCCTCCTCCAACACACACGAACGCGCACATGACCAATGAGGGCACGAGATAAGTTTGTGCGCAGATGGAAGGCTGACAGGCAGGTAGGCCATCCAGTTATTTTAGCTGGGCCGGCTAAAATGATTGGTTGTGCTTTTTACAGCGCTACGGCTTCCACAGATGACATTTTTTTATGGATTTTTTGTCAAAGCACTTTTTATTTTTTATTTAACCTTTATTTAACCAGATAAAAACATTGAGATAAAATCTCATTTTAAATGCTGACCTGGCCAAGAAGGCAGCAACGTTACACATAACACAAACATATAAAATACAGAGAACATAACAAAGAAAACAAAAGACGAAAAAGCAGTCACTACATTGTGCACATTAGGACAATAAAAAAAGTACACTACTTGTTACTGCAAGAGCAGCTGGTTGTGAGGACTTCAGACAACTTCAATTTAAAACATGATATAGAGACAAGTGCCCTCAGTTTAAGGCGTGATTGAAGGTCATTCCAAGACCAAGGACCATAATAAGAAAGACTCCTTTTTCCAGCCTCAGTCCGTACAGTAGGAACCTGGAACCGTATCCAGGCACTGGATCTGAGGTTGTAAGAGTCACAAACTGGGGCAAATCTGACACATATGTAGAGTGGAAGCTTACCTAAAATGGCTTTATACATTAATAAAAACCAGTGCTGCATCCTACGCATAGTAAGTGAGGACCATCCAGTTAGGCTATACAGTGTGCAATGATGAGTCCTATAGGGTGCATTTGATATATAACGCAGTGCAGCATGGTAAAGTGGGTCAAGTTTGGCCAAAACAGTGGGACAGGCAAATCTATAAATGGTATCACCGTAGTCCAGCTGGGACAGGAATAAGCCAGAGACCAACCTTTTACGGGATGAAATTGAAAAACAACATTTAAATCTGAAAAGGAAGCCAAGAGTGAATTTCAATTTCTTTGTTAAAACTTCAATATGGTGTTTAAAGTTCAGATTACTGTCCAACCAAAAGCCCAGATATTTGTAGGTATCAACAAACTCAACAGAAACGCCATCAAGGGTGTCAATGGAGAGGCAAGAGGAGGACGCTGACTTGGGAGCAAAAAGCATTGCTTTGGTTTTCTTACTGTTCAATAGCAGTTTAGAATCAAGAAGCGCATGCTGCAGCGTGATAAAATCTGATTTTAAATTGGAAACGGCCATATCCAGAGAAGGAGCACACGAGTATACAATAGTGTCATCAGCATACATATGATAGGTAGAAAATTGCATCTGATTACAAATATTGTTTACATATAATAAAAAGAGCAAGGGCCCCAAGATAGAGCCCTGTGGAACTCCCTTCTCCAAGGTGACAGGGTCAGAGACAGTACTACCCAACCTGACGCATTGAGTACGGTCGGTTAGATAACTCTGAAACCAGCAAATGGCATTGTGACCGAAACGAGACACCAACATAACATTAGACATAATGTGGTGATCTACAGTGTCAAATGCTTTGGCTAGGTCAATAAACAATGCAACACAAACTGATTTCTTATCCAAAGCAGCCTTAATATCGTCTAAGACTTTCAGACTGGCAGTCACAGTACTGTGCTTTGATCTGAATCCAGATTGCATAGGGTTAAGGATGTTGTGTGAATTTAAAAAAAGTTTTAGCTGAGTAGAAACAAGGGACTCAAGAATCTTTGATAACACAGAAAGATTTGAGATACTTAAGATATTCATTGCTATCGGGATGTTAAGAGCATTCCATGGAATATAACAAAAAGTGTATCTCGAGCCGGTTTCTCAAACTTACCTACCCTACCTTTAATATCTTTGTACATCCAGCACTAAACTGTTTTATTGTAGAGATCACTTACAATATCTTCTTGATTTTTTATATTCTATATTTCTATCATTGACCTTCTACTTTCCCCCTATTTTGTATGTACTATTAATATTCTTTTTTAGCCTTTGTTTCTGCTAAAAGAGGTGTCGACCAGCTAGGGCAACAAGAAAATCGGCGAAATCGAGTGTGACGATTAAAAAATAAATTAAAAACATCTAATTTTGACAATAAAAACCGACCAATAGGCGCGGTAGACCTTTTGCTTGGCACTTCCGGGTATTTCTCCACTGGTTGGGGCATGTTAACAATACCGTGTAACTGTCACGTTTGAAGGGACGAAACCGTGACATTCACGTCTCCCAGCATGGTAGATCGTCACATGTTCACGTCTTGCCGTGATACCGGGTTGAGGCTAACTGTACCTGTTGTTTAGAGCCCTCATTCTTACAGCAAACATACCAGTCTCCATCGAGGAGCACAAAAGCAACCCACAGCAGACCAACTAAAAAAGCCTTGAGAATGTGAAGGAAATAAAAACACCAAGGAACTTCGTGGCATTTAGTGCATGAGCACCAGTTTCTACAGGCACTTTGAAAATAACTGTTTGTCCACAGTGTGAAGAAAGTCATTATTAAGACTGGCAGAACAATGAACGAGTCGCAGCCTGAGTGTTGTGGTTCGCAATCGCACGCAAAGTCCTTTTCAAGCAGAATATTGTAGGTGAACTCTACCATGATGGCGGATATGGTACCCAGCTTCCCAGAAGCTATTCTCTTCAGGGTGCTTTCCATCTGTGATGTGCAGATGGCATCAGCTGGCAATTATCCTCAATACTGAGTTATGTTCTCATTATTATAGAGCTTTCTGTTTCTGCTGGAAAAACTTTATTTTCACCGCCCAGATAAAACGTTATCAGGGCGGTGAAACTCCTGGTGTCTGTGCAGGCCCGTATCCAGGATGTCGTAAATACCGAGGTCCAAAACATGCTAGTGGCTAGATATCTGTTGTTAAGTCCTGTGTGGGGCTGCAAATTGGATAATATATTGATTTCACACCATGTCAGTGGGCTGCAGCATAAATGATATTTAAAAGTGTAATGCATGAGAATCAGTTGATTGCTACCAATAATGATCCACATTATAATCTGGACATGAAGAGGCGAACATGCTCACAAAACATTTGAAAAGTAATCTCTCCGTCTTCTTTCTGTTCATTACTCTCTCTGTCCTCTACTCATCACTCATTAACTGTATGCTCCTCCTGTGTCGCTCCTGCCAGTGTATTAAAAACAATTCAGTAATTTAGTTCATTTCACTTAGCAGATAGATATATGGGGTTATTAAGCCTACATAGTTTGTGTTGAACAGAAAGTCAATGCAACCCCGGGCTCAGAAGGCTGTCCCTGCAGTTCCTCTCTGACTTCCATCTCTTTCTCTCTGCCTGTCTCGTATCTCCCTTACCAAAGCTGAGCTTGGACAGATAGTCTTTTTTATTATATCTGTGTCAGTAAAAAAGAAAACGATGTTATCTCTTCAACCTTTAACTCAAATTATAATGAAAGAAAAACATTGAAACTTTCGTTAAAAGGTCTGACATTGGATTAATTAAATTAACTTTAGCTCTCTGGATATTTTTATCATATTGCTTTCAAAGATTTAGTGTGATCAATATTTCTGGTTAATAGACCCATAAGAAAAAAAGTTCATGACATTGAATAGACCTGGAAATATTCCCAGAAATAAGACAAGGTCATCAAGATTCAGTAATACAGCTTAGTTTAACCCATTTCACACAAAAGACAAGTCAAACTCAATAATTTGAGAACTTCAATTAAGTAGTTCGGAAACTTTTTTTTTTTTTTTTATTGGCCACATACAATCTGAAATGCAAAGAGAACCAAGAATAAAAAACAAATTCATATTGAAGAAACCAGTCAGCTAAATGGATCCATTCCTGTTGGGAGAACAACGTTTAATATAGCCGTTCAGAATAAATGTATATTGCAATACGAAACCCTTACCTTCAGGAATTCACATCTGTGATGGTAAATGGCCCAATGACTGCTTTTTGTACCATTCCATGTTTCTCTGCAAAAATATATATTTTAGTACAAGTCAACCAAACAAGTGTAATACAGCAGAAGTTGTGTACATACCTGACGCAACACTCCTCTGCCTCCTTGACTTGCATTTCGATTCACAGCAGTCACAAAGATTGCTCTGGGCCAAGTTGTCCAGCAACTCCCAACTGAGTTCATGAAGATTGGATGAAAAGATAATTAAAATGCATCTCAACTCTTCCAAATAAAGATTCCTCAAAGTTTGAATAGTTATGAATGGGATCCATCTGTATATTCAGTAGACTGGGCTTAAGCTGAATAAGTAATCTCATGTAAAACAAATTAACCTACAATTCAGATTCTGATATATTGAAGTAATATTTTTACCCATGCCCTTCGACAAAGTGGCAGGCTTTCTTAGTGCTGTCAAGACCATTGGGATCCCAAGCCAAAAGTTTGCAGTGGATAAAGACCTGTTGAGTAGAGGGAAAATATAGGCGGCATGGCATAAATTAATCTCAGTTTCCACAATAAAGCCTTGAATCTGAAAAAAATGTAAAGGCCAATTTACCTCTTCTCCCATAGCAAACGTAAAGGTCTGAAGTGATAGGCGGATCTCCGATGACTTTTGCCTTGGTTCGAACTTTGATCGTGACGACACACTTTCCAAAAGACATCTGTTCGGTTAAAGAAAATGTATTAGCATTACTACCAAGGTTTCGACCAAAATACGTTTTTTTAAATCAATGCTCATTGCCATGAGAGTACCCTTTATTGGAGATTATAGGGTACATGGTGCTTTCAGGGTAAAGCTCTCGTGTGGTAGCTGCTACACATTCCTCAAGAAGCAGCAGCAAGGGCTGATGGGTCTTCTGCACCACACTAGCCATGATGGGGATGATGGAGCCCAGAGGAAAGCGTGTAGATTCAGCAGGGCCTGAGAAGTCGTCTGGGGCAGTAAACAGGAGAAGAGTCATTAAGTTACAAAAGTCAGGGAGAGCTGCCGTTCGTAGAGAGTTTCTCATGTTGTTTACCCACCATTCATAAGGCCAATGTTAAACTGCAGATCTCCTAGACTGTAGGTTTTAAACACCGGGTCATAGATCGCAGCATACCAGTCTTTGGGCCTGCACAAAATAAAGCAGAATGGTAAAGAGAATGCTGCAAAGTGACACTATTGAACTTATTAGTGCAAGCTTGTTTACTCACATTTGCTTTAAGCTCATTTAGTTGGAATGCTGATACAGCATTCCAACTGCTTGTTCGACAGACAAATTCTTTATTATTATTCCGCCGGGTTATTTTGCTGCTCTTCTGCTCCCACATCGCAGAAACTCCGTTCAAACATCAAAACGTTCAGCTCGGTCGTGAATCGATTGCATCCCATAATTCATCACATTTTTAACATGGAAGTCAATGGAGAAACTCTTCAGACTTGAAAAATCTTCATGCCACTTCAACTGCTCCTTCATACTTTCACTCAGAAACCTCATTCCAACTTTCAAATGTTATACATCTTTCTGACATTATTCGTGTAACACAACTTTTAAATCTGATTTGTACTTTTAGAGATATTAAACATTGTTCAGACCTTGGTAAAGAGGCCTTCTTCAGATTTTAGAGTGTGTGATGTCACAGCTAGAGTGGAGGACAGATTTAATTTTGCCTTCATATTTTCTTTTAAACCTGCCATAATTCCCAAACCCTACATTCCTGAGACATAATTTTTCATGAGAAACGTAGGAAAACATCTCGTATCTTGAAAACTGAAAAAAGAAAATTCAGCAAAAAAAATTAAACATAATGCCTCTCGAGGGCATGAAGTGACAACAACATTCAACATGTCTCCATTAAAGCCCATTGTAAATTCAGGCTCATCTTTCCTCACAGCAGCAGCCGCACACCTTTAGTTAATCTGCCAAAAATGCCACATTATTGACCCGAAAGTACACAAAAAGCACACTTCAGATGCTAAGGGTTCTTGAGATGCTTCACGTGTTGAAATTTCACCGATATCCGTTACGGTTCTTCAACAAAACGTTCACATGCAAGAGGTTTATCCCTCATTCAGAACAATGAAAGGCTCTCCTCTCACTGATTACTGCACATCACCATGGAAACCTTTGATCTCTGGGCTCAAGGACAGGTGTTTCATAACGTTGTTAGCTCAAACATAAACACCTGTGTGACGGAACATGATGATGTCATAACTCCAATTGACATGCTCAGAACGCCACCAAACATGACATGATGGTTAACACTGTGGCCCTGAACAGCTCTACATCAAATCTGATGTTGGGTAATGTGGTGTTACTATGGCAACGCATCCCTCACCATAAAACACGATGTTGCTGTAACTCCAATAGACACTGTCCAATCGTCCCCCAATCTTCAGTTGTATATCACCGGTCTATGGCTCAACAGCTCTATGTCAAATCTGAGATCTCACCATATGCCGTTTCCATGGAAACGGGAGATCGTGTTTTATTGCGAGGGATACGCATCCCTCGCAATAAAACACGATGTCGTAACTGATATGAAAATGGTCAAAACACCACCAGACTTCAGATGACAGTTAATGGTCCAGCCCTCAACATGTCTTTGTGCCATTAGTGAATTTTCCTCAAAAGCTGTTGCCATGGCAACGCATCCCTTTCAATAAAACACGATATTGCTATAACTATGAAAATTGTCAAAAAGTGCTAAAACTACACATGTGTGCTAACAGTCCAGCCGTGAAGACATCTACGGGACAGTTTTGAGATTTCTTCAAATGCCGTTGCCATGGCAACACAATGCTCAACATGAAACATGGTTCTCAACTTCAGTGAAAATGCTCCAAACGGCCCAAAACTTCACAGGTTTGGTAACGATGAAGCCATCCACATATCTAAGCATATTATGGGGTGTCATCAAATACCGTTGCCATGGCGACAGATCATTCGCCATCAAGTTAGTTCAATAGTTTGCAGTTCAAATATTCTGCTGCTTTTCCAAGCTTTTTTACTTTCTTTTCTTCCCTTATCACACATTCAAGCCCCCAGTGTTCATGTATCATTTCAATCAAAATTCTTCACTTTCTTCTTACACATTACATTTCAGCATAGCAATTCAGCATCAGCATAAAGTATTCCCATTAGCAATTTCTTCAGGAATTGCATTCTCTAGTTATGAACAGTTACTCCTATGCTAAAAGACAGTCCAAAATAAGTAGACATTAACTACTTCCTCCAAAATGCAAAAAACTAGAGTGTATGATGTTCCATTAAAACTATGGGAAAAACTCAATTGACAATGAATTGGGAAAAACACAGTGTACCTTAGGGATTGTTCTCAGTAAATGGGTAC
Organism: Trematomus bernacchii; assembly: GCF_902827165.1. Lineage (NCBI taxonomy): Eukaryota > Metazoa > Chordata > Actinopteri > Perciformes > Nototheniidae > Trematomus > Trematomus bernacchii. The sequence goes on along the minus strand of NW_022987858.1, from coordinate 19,158 downwards.
ATTTTTTGTTGAGAATACTTCAATAGATAAAGCTAATTTGGGAATAGAACAGAAACAGTCTGTAGATTCCCTAAATCAGTCTCCCATTCATTGTCTATATAGCAGCTTCAGACTTTATACCTGATCACATCACAAGTTTGAGACGGACTTCCATGGTTGGTGGCTTTGAGAGGAAGAAGCTTATTATCAAATTGAACTTTCCCAGGCCATGAAAATGCCACATTTGAAATGTTAGTTAAGGGTGGTGTCACCCTTTAGCACCTTATGTTGTAGTTGGTATGAACACTAACCTCTCATATACACAGACAACTGGGTGGGTGAAGGCCAAATTGTAAGAATCCGCAGAAGCAACGTAGGTCAGATCATTGCTGTACACCAGTGCATCCCCGGTGACCTGTTAGAGAGACAAAGATCCCCCTGAGAGAGCTGTAGGAAATATAGCAGACTCAAAGCTTGGAGGTTTAAAATATATATACACATACCAGTCTCCTAAAGTTACAGTCAGTGAGATCCACATAGAAGTAGGCCTCTCCTGCTGAGAAGCTGGTTGGGAAACAGCTACCCAGACGGAGAAGCGACGTGTCGGCCTGGGGTCGGCTTTCTGTCCACATCAGCGTCACAAAATCTGGCCCACAGTCCACTTTCATGTCTGCAACACAAATAAATTAAGTTTAGACTCAACTATTTGAGTCAAGGATAACAACATGACTTTAATTGTGTCCAGTCTTACCTGCATATACCGCCATGGCAGCTGCCAGACTCAGAAGCAGTGCACCTTCACAAAAGGAAACCATCATGACTGAATGCTTGCTACTGACACAGTGCATGTTCTTATACCTTGTTCCTGAGAGGCATTAATCAAGATAACGTCTTTCACCTGGTGCCTGTCAACAGTCCCAGCTGCAGCAGCTAGCACACTGATTACAGCATGGGGAGCATCCAATCACATTAGTCCTTACACCCAATTCATTTTTATTCAGCTTCATCAGCAGCACAAAATCACTATTTGTTAATCAATTTCAGTGACGTGCGGTGAGGTTCATGGCTGGTGAGGCACTGAGTCAGATTTACAAATATTATATTTTGACCTTAATCGAAATATTCGGTTATTTTCAAAAGCTTTTTTAGTCTGATGCTTCGATTCATTTTAAACAGACCGTTCAACAAAAGGATACCCAAAATCTAAATATTGGATTGTTCTTTCTTGGTAAGATCCCATTTTCATTACAAATGTGGTCTTACCTTGACTTGAAGATGAAGTCCATGCTATCCTTCTGGACAACAATCTCTATTACTGTTTTGTAAAAGTCCTCCTTATCTTCCTGTAGTTTCAAAAGTCTAGTTTATTGTTACATCTACCGTCTCTGCGTAGAATTACAGTAGCAACAAGAACCTGTGGGCTCACGTGCGCCCCCTTCAGTGCGGCAGAGGTTATGGCTGCCTCCCCTGGTGCATTTTCATTGCCGTTGAGACCAGCGAGCCTAAATATCATATATACGTGAAATAAGTTATTTAGAGACAATGGATGGCGAGGATAAATGTAATAAAGGGATCTACATACATTACATTGGTGACCTACAGTGAGATGGGAACAGGCATGCGCTTAGGGTCCGCTTTCCAGCCAGTTTCTGTGGGGTGACGCATTCTGAGGTGAGGCAGATCTCATCTGTGCCTCACCTCAGCCCACAGTAAATGGCTTGAGTGCGCTCACAAAATAAGTGCCCGCGCTACATTAGTGCCCGCGCTCCAGCAAGTTACTGTGGGCTTACGAGAGGCAGAGCACGCCCCTGCCTCACTTGTCATCGCTCCCGTAGCGGAGCTCGGCAAATTTGCTGATTTTGACTATAAAAAGCGATTAGAATCATACATAAATCACACTTACAACACAGATCAGTGGAGACATTTTATTATTTCGTTTTTCTTTAGTTGTTTTTCCGTTACATTGGAGTATGACAGGGGAGGCTCTGCCTCCCCTGTCATACTCCAACTTCAAGTCATGAAAGAAATAGTTTTCATTGAGAATTAAAAGGCGAGTCATTTCTAAACAAATGATCATTTGGGGGAAGGTAGTATTCCTTTATCAGATGTCCGGCCCTATTCAAATGTGTTATTTGTATATCTTTGACCTAATGGAAACTTAAGGTAAGGGAAAAAGGTAACTTTTTCAGTTCATTCAAGTTGTATACAGTGTGAGAAAATATCCACACTCACACACCTGAATATTAGTGTTGCTATGATGTCCTCTTTTAACTGCATAAACACGTGCCATGCAGGCCATCCCTATTGATTTTATATTCATGGCCAGAAAGTAAACTGCTACATTCAACTGCAGGCATTAGTGCCCAGAAAATAAATTCAGATCAGAATTGTCTTTTCAAATGAGGCTCAATGTAAAATGGAAAGTGAAAGAAAGATTCAGGGACTATACTCCAACTCACATGGCCATTAAAGGTTACATTATAATTGACAGTATCTTTCAATGACAAAAGTCACACATAATTAGTAAAATTCTACTGATAGGACAGTAGGACCTTCATATGAAGTAAAGATACTCGTTTTATACTCCACAGGAGTTAACAGTTTTATTTATACAGAGATTATCGACAACTTTAATCTGCATATGGATGTCGTCCACCTGGGCCCTCTGTTCAGTCTCCCCAATCTTAGACTGGACTTCCTGTTGAGAAAATGTTTAGCAACGTTAGTCTTATTTTTTATTTTATTTAACCTTTATTTAACCAGATAAAATCTCATTTTCAATGCTGACCTGGCCAAGAAGGCAGCAACGTTACACATAACACAAACATATAAAATACAGAGAACATAACAAAGAAAACAAAAGACGAAAAAGCAGTCACTACATCGTGCACATTAGGACAATAAAAAAGTACACTACTTGTTACTGCAAGAGCAGCTGGTGGTGAGGACTTCAGACAACTTCAATTTAAAACATGATATAGAGACAAGTGCCCTCAGTTTAAGGCGTGATTGAAGGTCATTCCAAGTCCAAGGACCATAATAAGAAAGACTCCTTTTTCCAGCCTCAGTCCGCACAGTAGGTACCTGGAACCGTATCCAGGCACTGGATCTGAGGTTGTAAGAGTCACAAACTGGGGCAAATCTGACACATATGTAGAGTGGAAGCTTACCTAAAATGGCTTTATACATTAATAAAAACCAGTGCTGCATCCTACGCATAGTAAGTGAGGACCATCCAGTTAGGCTATACAGTGTGCAATGATGAGTCCTATAGGGTGCATTTGATATATAACGCAGTGCAGCATGGTAAAGTGGGTCAAGTTTGGCAAGTTTTAAAAAAAACTTCAAGACAAATACCATAAATAAATAAATACTCATTAACCTTGGTCAGCAATGGAAACATCTGATGCATTGTGGGCATTTTGTTGCGATGGATCAATTATGATCAGGGGTCCCAACACAGAAATGTGCCTGAAGCCGTTGGATTCTGAGGTGGAAAAAACCAACAATAATTTCATAATGATGGTATGATGTTTCTATAAAAAACTAAAACTGGTAAAATTATAAATATCAAGTTAATGACCAAAATATATATTTCCATCTACAGTGCAGAAAAAGGTTAACATTTTACAAAGGCTCAGGGCTTTTTTTATTTTATAAATCTCATTAGGTTGGCTAATCATTTGAGTGCCCCTCCTTTTAAAACAAATATATTGTTATTCTCAAATATTTTACAATTATCATTAGTCACAATTGTTGTCTATACTTTTAGTTAGCAGGAGATCATTTTTTATAGATATATAAAAGCACAAAACTGATCAAAGTACATGCATTGATGTACTTCAAGTTGGATATGTTGTGCTAAAAAAAGCTAGCATCCTTGGCTAATGGTGCATACTTGTTGCACATGGCATCAGTTGCATTCATCATATTAAACTGCTGGCAAGAACATTTTCACATACTTCCAACATGTCAAACTCTTCCCTTACCACTCATTTCCCTTTACATAGTGGCAAGCTTTCTTGCTCTCACTTAGAACTTCAGGATCCCATGCGAGCAGTTTGCAGTGAATGTACACCTGAGGAGCACATGAAACATACATGTTTGCTAGGAACCAAATATTCTTTAGAGCACTTTACATTTACCCCCTCACCTCGTCGCCGAGACCAAACTTGAAGGACTGCAGGTAGAGGATGATTGCAGACGAGTGGTACCGAGGGAGAAACCTGGAGTTTCCCCCTTCACACTGTCCAGGAGACACCTGAAGAAATTCAGATAAGCGATAAGGACTAAACTCCAGAAAACAATGAAAGAAATCAGAGACTGGATCTCACCCCTTATTTGTAATGATGGGGTACACATTGCTGTTAGCCTGCAGCTCAGGCGTAGTGGCTGCCACACATTCCTCCATGAGCAGCAGCAATGGCTGATGGGACTTCTGCTCCACTGTTGCCCATATTGGCATGAAGGAGCCCAGGGGGATGACATTTGTCTCCGCTACCCCTGTTATTTTTTCTGAAAAGGGGAAAAGTAAAAACGGCTTAGTGTGCATTTTTTGAGTGTTTTGCCTTTGGGAGCATGAGCCCTCACCATTTAGGAGCAGCATGTGGAACTTCAGCCCTCCTCGGCCTTCGGCAACACCTGACCCCGGGTTCAGGAAAGGAGGAGACCACTCCTTAGGTCTGAAATATATTAACAACATTTATCCCATATATCAGCTTTAAACTTGAATTTAAATAAGAAAGCAACTCCTACCTTGGATAAACACACTCAATGGGATACACATAAGCTGCAGGACTCGACTTTGGTCTGGGCCTGAAAGTCAGCTCATTTTTGTAGAGGAGATTTTTCCCTTTCACCTGAAGAATAAAAAGAAGCTCATTATGACATTGAAAAGGCTGAGAGATATTTTGGTGAAACATGGCAGTTACATTACCAGTCTTTTAAAATTGCAGTCAGCTAGTTTGTAGTTAAACTCAGCTTTCCCCTCTCCGCTGGGCAGAACATTAAACCTAGATGGCTTGCAGTTTCCGAGGAAGAGACGAGCTGCATATTGCCGCAGCCTCGAGGGGATCGTCCATGTGATGCTTATGGAGTCTTTTTCACACTGTACTTTGATTTCTGCAAAAAAAATCATTATATATTTCCCTACATTCCCCAACAAAAGCAGATGTTTACATACATGTGCTAAGCATACCTGCATTGGCAACAGTCGTTGCAAAAAGAGTCACGACTATCACACCTAGGTAGAGTTGAGTCCCCATGACTGAATGATCTGGATCACACAGGAAGTGGCACAATTTGTAGACTCCCTGCCAAATTAGCTGAACGAGCAACACCTGTGTGAGAGCAGGGCAGCATCTGTCTACTTATACTGGGATGCCATTTCACATACTTGCAATTTCATTGTAGAGTTTTCATTTGGATAATTTCTAGTGCACTTATTCAAGTACATTTTTATTTATCTGCCCAATTGCTTCTTTTTTTTTGTATTCTACTGAATTTATTTTTCAACAATTACCTGATTATTTTACATACAACACTATTTATAAAACAATACAACAATTCAGATTAAACTACTTAAAGGCAATTTTCTCAAATCAGCCCAACGATAACAAGCTTCCAAGTCAATATACCTACGTTAGTAAGTCAGAGATGTGCAATTACATTTAACTTTTTGTTTTAAAACATTTTTTTATAATTGATTATGGGAAGTGCCCTTTTTCTCACTTGAGCTCCCGTCCCCCAAAATGTCTGTGCACGTCCCTGGCAACAGTGGAGCAGAAGTCCCATCAGCCATTGCTGCTGCTCATGGAGGAATGTGTGGCAGCCACTACGCCAACCCTGTCTCCTAAAAATTACGTTCCCACAGAACTAAACTGCATTCTCAATTACGTTTAGCTAGAAACGTATTTTCTCCCACGTTACGTTTGTTATGAACATATCTTAAATATGTTTATTCTCTACATATCTTTGCCATTTATTGTCTTGCTTATAATAATGATAATAGTAATTTATAAATATCATTTTAGAGCACACATTTGAAATCGAGAATCGGGCTCGATATATGGTTAAATTAAAATCAGTAGGCGAGGCTTATTGCACTGTATATATATATATATATTAGGGCTGTCAAGTTAACGCGTTAATAACGCGTTAACGCAAAAAATAAAAAAATAAAAAATTAACGCCACTAATTATTTTAACGCGATTAACGCATGTGTATTTTTTGTCCTCGGCCGCCGTAGTTTCAGAGCGCATCGAGTGTAAAATACCATCGACAAGCTGATGCTGACAGCCCCGCTCCTGCCACCCGCTTGTGGCAGACCACACTACCACGCTCACTGGCAGGCCCGGACTGGCCATCGGGAGGACCGGGAAGGAGTGTGTATGTGTGGCGCGACTCGCGCGAGCGAGGCACACCTTACGTGTTGTTGTTGTTAGCATCTGGTGCTAGCTAGCTGCGCTGACGGATATAAGGAGCTGTTTCAATGACATTTCGCCGACAACTGCGCCGAGCACTTGACTTTATGCAGGTAGCCAGACAGTGGGACATTGTACAAAAAGTCAGCACACTCAGCACGGATAGTGCGCGCTACATGATTGCAGCGTCCAGGCAGCTCCCATTCGAGCATATATGCCTTGAGCTGCACATAGCTCCAACGATCCATCACAGTGTCTCTACACACACACACACACACACACACACACACACACACACACACACACACACACACACACACACACACACACACACACACACACACACACACACACACACACACACACACACACACACACACACACACACACACAGTATTATTGTATGAGAGAGGTTCCAGGTTGAATTGAGGTGAATATTTGTAATGTTCAGAGGTTGTTGTGTTTAATATTCATGAGAATATTTGTCATTGTTCAAATGATAATAAACAAACATATAAAGCATATTTGTCCACTCATATGTTGATAAGAGTATTAAAAACTTGAAAGATATCCCTCTAAGGTACATTTAGAACAGATAAAAAATGTGCGATTAATTTGCGATTAATCGCGATTAACTATGGACAATCATGCGATTAATCGCGATTAAATATTTTAATCGACTGACAGCCCTAATATATATAATATATATATATATATATATATATATATATATACAGTGCAATAATTCTTTCATGCTAAATGAAGCTCTGTTGCTTGGATATCACTAGATCCTGTTACAGCGTAATATAAAAGTACATAACGATTGATGTGTAAATTAGCATAATTACTAGCTAACCGCTAGCTGCTAACTGCCGCCTCGTTAATATCAAATCTATCATAACAAACATTACCATGCTGTCATGAACGTGCGGTGCTGTTACGTGTACGCAAATTGACGTGCTTGATGTGAACGAGCATTTTGGGGGGCATGGTTAAAGTTGCGCATGCGCTATGAGCGCACATACGGGTACTTCTCAGGCATGCCGGGTAATCTGTGACGTTTCGCTCTCTCAAAAGTTGGGCCATTTTATCATCATGCGCGAATGAGCAACTCTCATAGGAATGAATGAGGCCCCGCCTCCCACGCTGTATCCAGTTCTTATTATACATCCATGGTGGCTCCAGGCTTGATCGCCGTTCAAATGACAGCGTTGGTTTCCCCAAAAGTGGGCGGGGCTGTAAAGTGACGGTGTGGCAGTGCGCCAAGGTTACGCCGAGCGTCAAGCTCTTTGAAATGGAACGAAACCACGGCAGACGTTTTCGTTTTTCCCAAAATTAGAAGTTGACATTATTAAACTGTGTACAGCCCTGGAGGTTTAGGCGATAGGAAACAAATTGGTGTGTACAAATGTAAAACATGTAGGCTAAGTACTAAATGGGTGAAAATCGCTTGTATCCATAATGGGCAGCATTAAAGGTGGGGTCGGTAATTTTGGAGAAACCAGCTCGAGATCGCTAGAATTTGAAAATACACAGCTGGAAAAAATCTGCCACTTCCTTACAGAGCCCCTCCTCCAACACACACGAACGCGCACATGACCAATGAGGGCACGAGATAAGTTTGTGCGCAGATGGAAGGCTGACAGGCAGGTAGGCCATCCAGTTATTTTAGCCGGGCCGGCTAAAATGATTGGTCGTGCTTTTTACAGTACCACGGCTTCCACAGATTAACATTTTTTTATGGATTTTTTGTCAAAGCACTTAAGATATTCATTGCTATCGGGATGTTAAGAGCATTCCATGGAATATAACAAAAAGTGTATCTCGAGCCGGTTTCTCAAACTTACCTACCCTACCTTTAATATCTTTGTACATCCAGCACTAAACTGTTTTATTGTAGAGATCACTTACAGTATCTTCTTGATTTTTTATATTCTATATTTCTATCATTGACCTTCTACTTTCCCCCTATTTTGTATGTACTCTTAATATTTTTTTTTAGCCTTTGTTTCTGCTAAAAGAGGTGTCGACCAGCTAGGGCAACAAAGAAAATCGGCAAAATAGAGTGTGACGATTAAAAAATAAATGAAAAACATCTAATTTTGACAATAAAAACCGACCAATAGGCGCGGTAGACCATTTGCTTGGCACTTACGGGTATTTCTCCACTGGTTGGGCCATGTTAACAATACCGTGTAACTGTCACGTTTGAAGGGACGAAACCGTGACATATTCACATCTCCCAGCATGGTAGGTCGTCACATGTTCACGTCTTGCCGTGATACCGGGTTGAGGCTAACTCTACCTGTTGTTTAGAGCCCTCATTCTTACAGCAAACATACCAGTCTCCATCGAGGAGCACAAAAGCAACCCACAGCAGACCAACTAAAAAAGCCTTGAGAATGTGAAGGAAATAAAAACACCAAGGAACTTCGTGGCATTTAGTGCATGAGCACCAGTTTCTACAGGCACTTTGAAAATAACTGTTTGTCCACAGTGTGAAGAAAGTCATTATTAAAGGGCCCATGTCATGGCCATTTCCACTGATCATAATTACATTGTTGAGGTATACTAAAATAGATTTATACTGTGCAATTTTCCAAACTCACATTGGTTTCGCATACAGCATCTCTGTCAAGCATGTGTATTCAGCAGTATTCACTTTCTCCACTAAACGACTCGTTGGAGCTCTTGCCCCCCCCCTCCCTGTGAGCCTAGTGTGCTCCGATTGGTCAGCTCGGCCACTCGTTCTGATTAGTCAACCACCAGATAGGCTGCGCCCATGTCAGTGCTTTTCCCGGCTGCTCTCAGCGTAACATCAGTCTTATCATGGCGTCGGTACAGCGGTATATTTTATATACATATATATTTTTAACTGTTGTTATAGAAGAGTGTGACGGCCCCAGGGCCTTTGTCTTACGATGGGGTGGAGCTGAAGAGGCTAATCAGCACGATCACGGACACCTCCGGACACTACGGCCCCAGTCTCTCTCCAAAGCGGCTGCAGGAAGACTAACTCTGCGATCCTCTCAACCACCTGTCTCTGCATTTACCACAATAAATGTGCCGTGGTTTTGTAAACTCGTGTATGTCTCCTTGTCTTTCCGTTGTGGCCTACGAGCTACTCTCATAACAAAGAGTAAGTTATTTTTACCCGTTATAAACTACTACTGTTTGATGAGAAATCAAATCATGGTTTGCTATATATGAATTCAGGGAAGAAAGGATAGGCCTACTAAGTATTTCCATTAAACTTTATTTTTAGAAATGTACAAAATGAACATAAATATACATATATATACACACGGTATATCATCCATTCCTCCTCCTCTTGCCTGCGCACAGCCGGTGCGGTGCGGTGCCTTTTAGCACGAGGTCTCAGTAGTAGTAGAATCCCTTCCCCGTCATGGATTGTCCGCCAGGATCTGGCTGGACGAAATCAAATGCAAAACACAAAATATTAGAGAAACTTAGTTGTTTTAGATTCGTTAGTAGTAGTTGTGTAATGAACAGCTTGCCTGCTAATATGCTAACCTAGCTTTGTAAGGCCATCTGCTGACATTGTAGTTGATATATTTAAACGCTAGCAACGTAGCATCACAAAAATGTTTTTCTGACCAAAACTAGCTCTAGCTCCGTGTGTTAGATCGCTACGCCAGCTATAATGTAATTACGTTTCGCGACTGACCGGCAAATCACCCGCAGTATACTGTCAATAGGTATTTTGTGTGTGAATGCAGACATTCTCCTGCTATGAGATACATGTATGCAAGGCCATCTGCTGATATTAGAGTTGATATATGGAAACTCTAGCAACTTAGTTAGCACAGTTAGCACTGTGTCAATGGCTTAGCAGTCCAACACAGTTTACACATTTAAACAGTCTTGTTTGATAAATACACAAATAACAATGCAAACTTACAGGTTGCATACCCAGATCTTCCCCTGCTCCAAATGGTCCAAACAAGCTGTGCATATCCGGCCTCAAACTGGGCAATGTTTTGGAAGCTTTCGTCTGTGAAATGCCGGTTCTTCGAACCTCTGGAGGAGGAACACGCCGCTGCTGGTGTGGCCATAGCTCTTCGGGATTGGTCCATTTCGTTCCGGGTACCGCATGACATCATGCGGTACCCGGAAGAATCAAATGGGCAGTGACGTATCTCCAACGAGGCGTTTTGGGGAGGTATTTTCTGTGTTAGAGTTTTACTCGCTACAGGGTGTACTTTGAGGGTTTTGACTCTGCACACCGTTTACATGCATAAAAACCTTCATAACACACAAGGGGACGGGTAATAACCGGAAAAGCATGACATGGGAGCTTTAAGACTGGCAGAACAATGAACGAGTCGCAGCCTGAGTGTTGTGGTTCGCAATCGCACGCAAAGTCCTTTTCAAGCAGAATATTGTAGGTGAACTCTACCATGATGGCGGATATGGTACCCAGCTTCCCAGAAGCTATTCTCTTCAGGGTGCTTTCCATCTGTGATGTGCAGACGGCATCAGCTGGCAATTATCCTCAATACTGAGTTATGTTCTCATTATTATAGAGCTTTCTGTTTCTGCTGGAAAAACGTTATTTTCACCGCCCTGATAAAACGTTATCAGGGCGGTGAAACTCCTGGTGTCTGTGTGCAGGCCCGTATCCAGGATGTCGTAAATACCGAGGTCCAAAACATGCTAGTGGCTAGATATCTGTTAAGTCCTGTGTGGGGCCGCAAATTGGATAATATATTGATTTCAAACCATGTCAGTGGGCTGCAGCATAAATGATATTTGAAAGTGTAATGCATGAGAGTCAGTTGATTGCTACCAATAATGATCCACATTATAATCTGGACATGAAGAAGAGGCTAACATGCTCACAAAACATTTGAAAAGTAATCTCTCCGTCTTCTTTCTGTTCATTACTCTCTCTGTCCTCAACTCATCACTCATTAACTGTATGCTCCTCCTTTGTCGCTCCTGCCAGTGTATTCAAAACAATTCAGTAATTTAGTTCATGTCACTTAGCAGATAGATATATGGGGTTATTAAGCCTACATAGTTTGTGTTGAACAGAAAGTCAATGCAACCCCGGGCTCAGAAGGCTGTCCCTGCAGTTCCTCTCTGACTTCCATCTCTTTCTCTCTGCCTGTCTCGTATCTCCCTTACCAAAGCTGAGCTTGGACAGATAGTCTTTTTTATTATATCTATATCTGTGTCAGTGAAAAAGAAAACAATACATGTTATCTCTTCAACCTTTAACTCAAATTATAATGAAAGAAAAACATTGAAACTTTCACCTCTTAAGCCCTGAGCCTGTTTTTCAGGTCTCAGGCTCGAAAATGACATTCCCCGAACAAATGACCATATCTTCCCTTCTAAAAGGGTTAAATTAATAATCTTTATTCTCAAAGTAATGATAAACCTGTGAGTTGGATGTAGAAAAGTCAGAATCAATATAGATGTTTTTTATTTTAAAGACAATTCAGATTTTACATAGTAAAAAACTGTAAATTATAGTGTCCGTCCAAAAATTATTTTTTACTTATAGTGAAAACTACCCTTGGATGATGGGTTAGTAGACTAAAAGCTTTAGGAATCCAAAGTACAACATATAATAAGTACCCTGTATCAAGATTGATGCAAAACAAGTGAAATTTGACCTTTTTAGAGAGATTTAGCCAAAAAACCCCACTTCTGGGGTCATTTGGGTGGATTTGACCTATCTCTGGCCCCCCTTTGCTCGATTTTGATGAATGAAATCTCTTTATAACCGCTAGAGCCAATGGAATCGAGGGAAAGTTATATACACACCAAAACGTTAACAAATAAGGAGTGAGAGTGACGCGTTACCAAAACCGGAAGCTGCATACACTCCATGGCTACCATTAGCAGCTAACTTTTCCGCTCTTCCGATCTTTGCATAAAAAATGGAATTATGGATTATAAATAATTTTTCCAAAGGCACAGGTACATTATCAACCGATGGATCAACAGTTGTAACATTTTTTTCTTTTCGTTTTAATGCCATTGAACACGTCTTTTGACCTAATTGACAGCTACGGTGAGACGATCTGCCGTAAAAGCTCCGTAAAGGTACGTGTTGTGATGTCTGTGTTTGCTTCCCCTGTCGCAAGTTCGGATCGCTCAGTGATGATACTATACCTAAATAATCAGTGGAGTCTCAGCTTTAGTCGGCTATATTGTATGTGCAGCTACGATAAGTAATAAGGGTATTTTTATCTTGAATTGTGTGCCGCAGTGCGTTAGAATTTTTTTCGCTCAGGGGTCATTTAGACGCTTCTTATGAGACTTGTGTTTTGTTTTGGTAAAAATGGTTCATATCTTCAGTTAGCTGAGATTCTTCCCGTTAATCTGGTGCTACACATGAATAGTTTCATAAATGTTAAGAAGCCCTGAGACATTATCTCAAAAACAAAACGGTGGGAGGGGTCCAATGGGGGGACCGCCGTGCTTAAGAGGTTAAAAAGGTCTGACATTGGATTAATTAAAGGGGACCTATCATGCAAAATGCACTTTTGTACGTCTTTTATACATGAATATGTGTCCCCGGTGTTCCAGGGAACTCACCAAGTGTCAGAAAACACAACCCTCTCTATTTTCCTCCATACCCAAATCTCTAAAAAAAGGGGCTGCAACGGATCTGATAAAAACTGATCCAGATTTGAACACTTTCCTGACGTCAGGACAGTGGCGCTACGGCTATTGGGCCAACTCCACCAATCAGGAGACAACCACGGCATTGCCGTTCGAAAGCGCTGGAGATGCTGTAGTACATATGCCAGGCCTCTAGATGGTGCTGTTGCTCACAGAATCAACCCTTGCTAAAACAGATCTAAAAAATGTCAAATTGAGCAAAATGAGGCATGGCTAAAATGCATGATCTGTTTGGTATTTAAAAAAAAAAAAAAAAAGTATAAATATGCCTTATATAGGTACTATATTTTTCAAATATAGCATGATAGGTCCACTTTAAATTAACTTTAGCTCTCTGGATATTTTATCATATTGCTTTCAAAGATTTAGGGTGATCAATATTTCTGGGAAATTGACACATAAGAAAAAAGTTCATGACATTGAATAGACCTGGAAATATTCCCAGAAATATGACGAGGTCATCAAGATTCAGTAATACAGCTTAGTTTAAAGTAAACCTATCATGCTATATTTAAATGATATATTGTAGGGCCATACCTATATAAGACATATTTATAAGTTTCTGTTTTTCGAAATACCAAAAAGATCATGGATATTAGCCATGCCTCATTTCGCTCCGTGCTGTTTGCTGTCTACGGGTCTGATTCTGCTGACCACGCCCCCCTGCAGGAGAGGTGAGATGTGCTCTGATCAGCTGCTGGGCTGTCAGAAGAGGGGGAGAAAAATAGATCTCCATCCTCCGTGTTTTATTATATAGAGTCGTTATTCATTTGTTTTAAAGCTCAATAAATAAGACCTTTGACAGGCACTTTTCTAATTTTGTCCGGAAGATTTAAACTTTAACGGACATCTTGACCGGCAAAATAAACTGAAACTCTGCCGCACGGTCCCCTCGTTCCTTGGAAGAGGCGGAGAGGTGGGTGTTTGTCATCTGCCGGTGGACTAACCGGAGAGAATTACAGTGCTTGCCTCGACGGGGAGGGATTGCATTGAATTAAAGCAGCAGAAGGAGCAAACGCTTGCCTCGGGGAGGGAGAATAAACAGAAGGGTAACCATGGTAACCAAGTCTTCTTTGCTGCTTTTGTGGCAGACTACAGCACCACTTACAGGCCTGGCATATGTACTACAGCGTCTCCAGCGCTTTCGAGCGGCAATCGCCGGCTGTGGCCCAACCCCACATTCCCCTGATAGGTGGAGAGTTGGCCCAATAGCCGTAGCGCCACCGTCAGTAAAGTGTTCAAATCTGGATCCGTTTTTATCAGATCCGTTGCAGCCCCTTTTTTAGAGATTTGGGTATGGAGGAAAATAGAGAGGGTTGTGTTTTCTGACACTTGGTGAGTTCCCTGGAACACATATTCATGTATAAAAGACGTACAAAAGTGCATTTTGCATGATAGGTCCCCTTTAAACCATTTCACACAAAAGGCAAGTCAAACTCAATAATTTGAGAACTTCAATAAAGTGGTTCGGAAACATTTTTTTATTTTTATTGGCCACATACAATCTGAAATGCAAAGAGAACCAAGAATAAAAACCAAATTCAGATTGAAGAAACCAGTCAGCTAAATGGATCCATTCCTGTTGGGAGAACAACGTTTAATATAGCCGTTCAGAATAAATGTATATTGCAATACGAAACCCTTACCTTCAGGAATTCACATCTGTGATGGTAAATGGCCCAATGACTGCTTTTTGTACCATTCCATGTTTCTCTGCAAACATATATATTTTAGTACAAGTCAACCAAACAAGTGTAATACAGCAAAAGTTGTGTACATACCTGACGCAACACTCCTCTGCCTCCTTGACTTGCATTTCGATTCACAGCAGTCACAAAGATTGCTCTGGGCCAAGTTGTCCAGCAACTCCCAACTGAGTTCATGAAGATTGGATGAAAAGATCATTAAAATGCATCTCAACTCTTCCAAATAAAGACTCCACAAAGTTTGAATAGTTATGAATGGGATCCATCTGTATCTTCAGTAGACTGGGCTTAAGCTGAATAAGTCATCTCATGTAAAACAAATTAACCTACAATTCAGATTCTGATATATTGAAGTAATATTTTTACCCATGCCCTTCGACAAAGTGGCAGGCTTTCTTAGTGCTGTCAAGACCATTGGGATCCCAAGCCAAAAGTTTGCAGTGGATAAAGACCTGTTGAGTAGAGGGGAAATATAGGCGTCACGGCATAAATTAATCTCATTTTCCACAATAAAACCTTGAATCCGAAAAAAATGTAAAGGCCAATTTACCTCTTCTCCCATAGCAAACGTAAAGGTCTGAAGTGATAGGCGGATCTCCGATGACTTTTGCCTTGGTTCGAACTTTGATCGTGACGACACACTTTCCAAAAGACATCTGTTGGGTTAAAGAAAATGTATTAGCATTACTACCAAAATACTTTTTTTTAAATCAATGCTCATTGCTATGAGAGTACCCTTTATTGGAGATTATAGGGTACATGGTGCTTTCAGGGTACAGCTCTGGTGTGGTAGCTGCTACACATTCCTCAAGAAGCAGCAGCAAGGGTTGATGGGTCTCCTGCATCACACTAGCCATGATGGGGATGATGGAGCCCAGAGGAAAGCGTGTAGATTCAGCAGGGCCTGAGAAGTCGTCTGGGGCAGTAAACAGGAGAAGAGTCATTAAGTTACAAAAGTCAGGGAGAGCTGCCGTTAGTAGAGAGTTTCTCATGTTGTTTACCCACCATTCATGAGACCAATGTTAAACTGCAGATCTCCTAGACTGTAGGTTTTAAACACCGGGTCATAGATCGCAGCATACCAGTCTTTGGGCCTGCACAAAATAAAGCAGAAGGTACAGAAAATGCTGCAAAGTGACACTATTGAACTTATTAGTGCAAGCTTGTTTACTCCTACGGACAAATTCTTTATTCTTATTCCGCCGGGTTATTTTGGCACTCTACTCCCACATTCCAGAAACTCCGTTCAAACATCAAAACGTTCAGCTCGGTCGGGAATCGATTGATATTACTTTTCTCATTCATAACTTTCATAGTTCCCGAGATATATCCCATAATTCATCACATTTTTAACATGGAAGTCAATGGAGAAACTCTTCAGACTTGAAAAATCTTCATGCGACTTCAACTGCTAACTGGTCCTTCACATCTTCACTCAGAAACCTCATTCCAACTTTAAAATGTTACACATCTTTCAGACATTATTCATATTAAACAACTTTTAAATCAGATTCATACTTTTAGAGATATTAAACATTGTTCAGACCTTGGTAAAGAGGCCTTCTTCAGATTTTAACATTAGTGTGTATTGCGCAGCTCGTTAAGGCTAGAGTGCGTGATGTCACAGCTAGAGTGGCAGCTTGAAATTCATATACACATATATACACACATATACATATAAAGGGTGACACCATGTGTATATATATATATATATATATATGGTGTCACACTTTAGCACCTTATGTTGTAGTTGGTATGAACACTAACCTCTCATATGCACAGACAACTGGGTGGGTGAAGGCCAAATTGTAAGAATCTGCAGAAGCAACGTAGGTCAGATCATTGCTGTACACCAGTGCATCCCCGGTGACCTGTTAGAGACAAAGATCCCCCTGAGAGAGCTGTAGGAAATATAGCAGACTCACAGCTTGGAGGTTTAAAATATATATACACATACCAGTCTCCTAAAGTTACAGTCAGTGAGATCCACATAGAAGTAGGCCTCTCCTGCTGAGAAGCTGGTTGGGAAACAGCTACCCAGACGGAGAAGCGACGTGTCGGCCTGGGGTCGGCTTTCTGTCCACATCAGCGTCACAAAATCTGGCCCACAGTCCACTTTCATGTCTGCAACACAAATAAATTAAGTTTAGACTCAACTATTTGAGTCAAGGATAATAACATGACTTTAATTGTTTCCAGTCTTACCTGCATATACCGCCATGGCAGCTGCCAGGCTCAGAAGCAGTGCACCTTGACAAAATGAAACCATCATGACTGAATGCTTGCTACTGACACAGTGCATGTTCTTATACCTTGTTCCTGAGAGGCATTAATCAAGATAACGTCTTTCACCTGGTGCCTGTCAACAGTCCCAGCTGCAGCAGCTAGCACATTGATTACAGCATGGGGAGCATCCAATCACATTAGTCCTTACACCCAATTCATTTGTATTCAGCTTCATCAGCAGCACAAAATCACCATTTGTTAATCAATTTATTATCCTGTATGACTACCTGAAATTCTTATTTAAAACACTTTAAGGATGATAGTGCATGGGTTGTCTTACTGATGTTTTGATTTAGTTTTGCTGTTATATATATATTAACATTAATATATGTATACGTTGGGATTCTTTGTTCAACTTCAAGTCATGCAAGAAATAGTTTTCATTGAGAATTAAAAGGTGAGTCATTTCTAAACAAATCATTTGGGGGAAGGTAGTATTCCTTTATCAGATGTCCTGTCCTATTCAAATGTGTTATTTTTATATCTTTGACCTAATGGAAACTTAAGGTAAGGGAAAAAGAAAGAAAAATTCAGGGGCTATACTCCAACTCACATGGCCATTAAAGGTTACATTATAATTGACAGTACTTGACAGTATCTTTCAATGACAGAAGTCACACATAATTAGTAAAATTCTACTGATGGGACAGATGGACACAGTTGAGGACAGTAGGACCTTCATATGAAGTAAAGATACTTGTTTTATACTCCACAGGAGTTAACAACAGTTTTATTTATACAGAGATTATGGACAACTTTAATCTGCATATGGATGTCGTCCACCTGGGCCCTCTGTTCAGTCTCCCCAATCTTAGACTGGACTTCCTGTTGAGAAAACGTTTAGCAACGTTAGTCTTATGGCAAGTTTTGAACAAAACTTCAAGACAAATACCATAAATAAATAAATACTCATTAACCTTGGTCAGCAATGGAAACATCTGATGCATTGTGGGCATTTTGTTGCAATGGATCCATTATGATCAGGGGTCCCAACACAGAAATGTGCCTGAAGCCGTTGGATTCTAAGGTGAAAAAAAACAACAATAACTTCATAATGAAAAAGACTATACACTATATAATAAAAGCATACAAGTTAGCATAAAAGCGATACCCCATTCGTCTCCTCTCTTGGAGCGAGTGTTGCAGGTCCTAGAACAGCAGTCACACATGGAGCTCTGCATGGGGTCATCCAGGAGTTCCCATCTGAGGAAGCAGCAATCGTTAAGGCTCAAATACATCAGCATGGCTTTAAAACATTTTGTATACACAGAAGAAAAAAGCCGTTATAAAAATGGTATGATGTTTCTATAAAAAACAAAAAAACTGGTCAAATTATAAATATCAAGTTAATGACCAAAAGATATATCAAATCAAATCAAGTTTTATTTATCTCGCACATTTTTAAACGATTTTTGGTCTAGCCAAAGTGCTGTACATATAATAAAAATACCCTACAGTAAAGACACTTTACAGCAAATACAACACCACAGTTTGTGCAGAATATCAGTATGAGAAAACGACAACCTCTGTCCTTAGACCCTCACATCGTACAAGGAAAAAGTTCCGGAGAAAAACCCACAGTTTAAAGGGAAAAATGGGAGAAACCTCAGGGAGAGCAACAGAGGAGGGATCCCTCTCCCAGGACGGACAGACGTGCAATAGATGCCGTGTGTAAGAGATAATACATTTTACAGTGTAGGTAGACCGAATGTTTGGAAATGCATGTGTCTATAATAAGAAGATGAATCCACGAGGATGTCAAAAGCAATCCTGTGGGAGCCATCAGGGAAGTAGCATGACGAGACCCAGGCAGGACTGCAGAGACAGGCCCAGCCACGACCCGAAGTCCACGACTAATCCAGAACTCAGGATAGAGGATCCAGGACACAGGACCACAGCAAGAGGATCAGCCTCGACTCCAGATCCCGGCGTAGATATAGACACAAAACAAGAACATTTGGGGGAGGCTGGGTTAATCGGAACATGAGAATACACAGACACAGACAGACAGAAGGAAGAACAAGCACTCCCTTAGGATAGGTTGAGGGAAAAGGGTAGCAAGTAAGAGTTAAGATATTATATTATATAATACATATATACATAT
>NW_022987857.1:380223-461418 GCF_902827165.1 Trematomus bernacchii | reverse complement strand
CAGACTCTTCTATCTGGCATTGAACAAACACCTTAAGCACAAGCATGCAGTGCGGAACTTGGAGGAGAGGGGAATCCTCCTGAAAATAGCCAGTGGAAGGATAAATGTTCGGACCAAACCCTGTCCCATCGCTGGGTGTTCGTACGCTGGGAAGAGACTGGACCGTCATGTAAAACATGACCACCCTGAGTTGTCCCGACATAAGGCACATCAGGTCATGGCAAGGCTGAAGCATAGTGTGGCACTGCAGTTGCTCCATGACCTCCGTGAGACTAACCCCATCATTGGAATGGCTACATCATTGGATATAGACAATGAGGAGGAATACCCCGGGCACCCTCCACCCTTCTCCCCACATACCGAGTGTGACAACGAGGACTGCAGGCAGGTGATGCTGGAAAATGTGGCATTGAGGGCTCAGAAGGATGCCCTCAATGATGAGGTGAAGACCCTGCGCTCCAGGCTGAAAAAGGAGCTAAAACCCAGGAAGCAGAGTGCTGCTGTTCTTGAGGAAGAGGACGAATGTATACGATTTAAGGGCCTGGCAATCCCAAATACCTCCGGCATAAACACAGTAGCCTCAGGCAGCAATACCCCTGTGAAGAGCCCGGTGAAGACTGTCATGCAGTCCCCAGTAACCTCCGGTAGCGAGACCCCTGTGAGGAGCCCGGTGAAGACTGTCATGCTTGCAGTAGCCTCCGGTGGGAAGAGACCGGTCAAGAACCCTGTGAAGAGCCCAGTGAAGACTGTCATGCTTGCAGTAGCCTCCGGTGGAAAGAGACCGGTCAAGAACCCTGTGAAGAGCCCAGTGAAGACTGTCATATTACCAGTTTCCTCCGGTTAGCGAGACCCCTGAGAAGAGCCCGGTGAAGACTGTCATGTTTGCAGTAGCCTCCGGTAGCGAGACCCCTGTGAAGACCCCGGTGAAGACTGTCATGTTTGCAGTAGCCTCCGGTAGCGAGACCCCTGTGAAGACCCCGGTGGAAACTGTCATGTTTGCAGTAGCCTCCGGTAGCGAGACCCCTGTGAAGACCCCGGTGGAAACTGTCATGTTTGCAGTAGCCTCCGGTAGCGAGACCCCTGTGAAGACCCCGGTGGAAACTGTCATGTTTGCAGTAGCCTCCGGTAGCGAGACCCCTGTATGCCGGAAGACCCGTGCCTCTAAGCTGGCTAATGACTTGCCCTCTCCCTCAAATTACTGGTCCACTGGGTGTGGACGGGGGAATACCATGCGTGAAATCACGTTGCCTAGAAGCATGGAGGCGTACCTTCAGACATACTTGGATCACTGTTTGGGTGTCGCTCCGACAGTAAAACAGAAAGACAATGTTGTGTCGAAGATCAGCCGGATAAAGAACTTCATAGTATACATGGCCCATGGTGTTAACCGCCTGTCAGACTGGCTGTTCCTAAGAAACATGAAGATGATCCGTGGCTGGAGCGAGTATATTGTAAAGCCGGGCCGGGCAGTCACAACATCAGAGTTCTTCCTGAAGAATGTGCACCAGTTCATGGGGTACATGTCTGAGTCAAAGCCCCGGGGGTGCAAGCTCACCCAGTCTGATATGACCCACATAATGAGAGAGGTGAAAGCCAACATGAAACACTTGAATAAGGCAGTCACTCTACATCAGTTTAAGGTGAAGAGGAACAAACTGGATCGTCTGCCGAGCCAGGCGGAGCTTCTCGCCGCCATGGCGGCCGCTGAGAAGCGCATCCCGGAGCTCCTCGACCTGATGGCCGGCACGCCGACCTCAACCACCCAGAAGCTTCTCTATGGCTATCTCACCCTCCATTGGAGCCTCCTGTATGGCCACCGTACGGGCGTGTACGCAAACATGAAAAACAGTGAGGTCTTAGAGGCAGCCATAAGGGGAACTGCTGAGGGCTACATCATCCATGTGCAGGATCACAAGACGGCCAAGACATATGGCGAAGCACAGCTGGCGCTTACAGTAGAGGAGTTTAGCTGGGTCATGCGGTGGATGGGGATTAAAGAGGCATTGCTGGGTCCTCAGAATGAATTCTTCCTTTTCACAAGGGGGAATCGGGCCTCCAAGAACCTGAACGCTCACTTGAAGAGGGCATGGGCTGATGCTGGGCTAGAAACAGCCGTCACCTTCACAATCCTGCGCACTGCCCTGGCTGACAATATCAAGCATCACCAAGATCCAGAAAGCCGGTCGATTCTCGCCAGGTTTATGTGTCACGACGTAACCACGGCGGACCGGTTCTACGCGAATGCGCCAGGTATAAAGGAGGCATTGAGAATCCGCTCCATGTTCAGGGCGTCATCAGATGCGGCAGCAGCTGCATCATCATCAGAAGGATGTCTACCGCTGTCAGATGGGGAGACCTCCGAAGAGGGCTGCTATAACAGTACAGCTCTATCATCTTCACCTGATGGGTCATTGGAGCGGCAGCAGCAGCGGAAGCGGAAGCGGGAGGGAAAGAGGCCAATGAAGTCGGGACCGGGGCTGGTTGACACTCCTGATGATGGGGCAGGGGCCGTGGACTCAACCTGTTTGCCCTGGTGCACCGTAAGAATTAGACGCCTAATTTGGTCCCCTGAATCCCGCTAAACATTGTGAATATGTATACCGTGTATATAATTATTATTATAATCCTGTGTATACATTTTGTAAATAGTACAATATCTCCAGGGCGCATAACTGCACTTTACAAGCCAGGAAAGGTGCCAGAATCCTGGGCATACATTTTGTTAATAGTGCAACACCTCCAGGGCGCATAACTGCACTTTAAAACGTAGGTTAAGAAATTTAGTAGTACTGTTATAGCAGCAGTAGTACGTGTAAATAGTTTATGTTTTAGCCTCTCTGTACTGTGTACTGTGTTTTTTGTTCAAATAAAATAAAAAATAAAAAAAAAACAATAACCTTGATGGTGACCAGGGGCAGAAAAAGTGCCACTTTCCATCAGCACCGGGGAGGCACTCTCCTTGGTGCTGAACCCTGTGATGAGCGCTCAAGTGTTGGCGGAGGAGGTGTAAGCCAGAGGAGGGTGAACAAAAGTTAAAGTGTTTGAACCTCCAGCCCAGAAGGGGGGGTGATGCCGTGAAGAAGGCCGAATATGGATGCTGATGGGCGGACACAGAAGCACCATAAAACCACCCCCTTGTAAGACCACCAGGGGCACGAGAATACCCTCCACAGAAGGGGGGGTGATGCCGTGAAGAAGGCCGAATATGGATGCTGATGGGCGGACACAGAAGCACCATAAAACCACCCCCTTGTAAGGTCACCAGGGGCACGAGAATACCCTCCAGCCCAGAAGGGGGGGTGATGCCGTGAAGAAGGCCGAATATGGATGCTGATGGGCGGACACAGAAGCACCATAAAACCACCCCCTTGTAAGGTCACAAGGGGCACGAGAATACCCTCCACAGAAGGGGGGGTGATGCCGTGAAGAAGGCCGAATATGGATGCTGATGGGCGGACACAGAAGCACCATAAAACCACCCCCTTGTAAGGTCACCAGGGGCACGAGGTTCTGGTGGGTGTGAATACCTGTGTTTAGTCCGTGGGGGAGTGCTTAACTGTGGGGGCCCGGGGACTCAGGGTGTGCAAGGTTATGGAGGTCCCACTGTTAGGGGCCCATGCTGGAGGTAATTAGTCCGTCCTTGGGGCTCTGTGAGCGGGCAAAAAGAGGTGATTTCCCCCTGGTCTCTGCTGGAGGTGCAGAGTCCCCCTGTTAGGGACTGGTGCTGGAGGTCTCTAGTCCGTCCTTCGGTGCTCTGTGAGCGGGCAGAGAGAGGTGATTTCCCCCTGGTCTCTGCTGGAGGTGCAGAGTCCCACTGTTAGGGGCCCATGCTGGAGGTAATTAGTCCGTCCTTCGGGGCTCTGTGAGCGGGCAATGAGAGGTGATTTTCCCGGTCTCCGCCCTGGAGGTGTGAAATAAACAGAGTCCCCCTGTTAGGGACTGGTGCTGGAGGTCTCTAGTCCGTCCTTCGGTGCTCTGTGAGCGGGCAGAGAGAGGTGATTTCCCCCTGGTCTCTGCTGGAGGTGCAGAGTCCCACTGCTAGGGGCCCATGCTGGAGGTAATTAGTCCGTCCTTGGGGCTCTGTGAGCGGGCAGAGAGAGGTGATTTTCCCCTGGTCTCTGCTGGAGCTGTGAAAGAAACAGAGTCCCACTGTTATGGGGACATGCTGGAGGTCTCGAGTCCGTCCTTCGGTGCTCTGTGAGCGGGCAGAGAGAGGTGATTTTCCCCTGGTCTCTGCTGGAGCTGTGAAAGAAACAGAGTCCCACTGTTATGGGGACATGCTGGAGGTAATTAGTCCGTCCTTGGGGCTCTGTGAGGGGGCAGAGAGAGGTGATTTCCCCCTGGTCTCTGCTGGAGGTGCAGAGTCCCACTGTTAGGGGCCCATGCTGGAGGTAATTAGTCCGTCCTTGGGGCTCTGTGAGCGGGCAGAGAGAGGTGATTTTCCCCTGGTCTCTGCTGGAGCTGTGAAAGAAACAGAGTCCCACTGTTATGGGGACATGCTGGAGGTAATTAGTCCGTCCTTGGGGCTCTGTGAGCGGGCAGAGAGAGGTGATTTTCCCCTGGTCTCTGCTGGAGCTGTGAAAGAAACAGAGTCCCACTGTTATGGGGACATGCTGGAGGTAATTAGTCCGTCCTTGGGGCTCTGTGAGGGGGCAGAGAGAGGTGATTTCCCCCTGGTCTCTGCTGGAGGTGCAGAGTCCCACTGTTAGGGGCCCATGCTGGAGGTAATTAGTCCGTCCTTGGGGCTCTGTTAAGCGGGCAGAGAGAGGTGATTTCCCCCTGGTCTCTGCTGGAGGTGCAGAGTCCCACTGTTAGGGGCCCATGCTGGAGGTAATTAGTCCGTCCTTCGGGGCTCTGTGAGCGGGCAATGAGAGGTGATTTTCCCGGTCTCCGCCCTGGAGGTGTGAAATAAACAGAGTCCCACTGTTAGGGACTGGTGCTGGAGGTCTCTAGTCCGTCCTTCGGGGCTCTGTGAGCGGGCAGAGAGAGGTGATTTCCCCCTGGTCTCTCCTGGAGGTGTGAAATAAACAGAGTGCTACATTTTGTAAATAGTGCAATATCTCCAGGGCGCATAACTGCACTTTACAAGCCAGAAATAATGTTTAAATGGTCGGGGAAAGTATTTTTAAATGTCTGGAAGAGAGTTTTAGACAGTCATTTTGCACGAAATCATTTAACATAGACGCTCTCCTGAAAATGCACAGAATATGTGCTTTTTCAGGAGACCGTCAATGTTAAATGATTTCGTGCAAAATGACTGGCTAAAACCTCGGAATAAGTGTTTGAAAGGCGGGGAAAAGTTGTTTAAAATAGTCTGATACCTCCAGGGCGCATCACCAAAAATGTACAAGCCAGGGAAGATGCCTGAATCCCGGATACTTTAGGTCTGTCACTTAGGGTGACCGCACCACTCCGACGCTCCCGAGAGCGGACGTCCATTGTTTGTAAGGCACCTAAGAGGGAGTAAACTGATATGCAGCTGGAGTAACATGTACATTGAGACGCATTGGGACATATCATCACTTTCAATGTTAACCTGGTACATAGGAGGCAACATACCTTGACTCCTCTTTCCTCTAAATCAGTGTATCCTCGGTTACGGCTCCTCCAGACAGCCTCCTCGATAATCGATCCTCGACAAGCCTTTAGAGAAATTTGTTTTCCTTCGACACGTCGTGCCGACATCCGTTTCCGGGTCGCTGCCGGAGGACCTGGGAGTCTGGGACGCGAAAATGATAGAAATCACAAGCGGCTCATTTCGGAGGACTCGCGCGCGTCTGCTTGACGCCGGGACGACCGGCCGCCCTCCCCGACAGGCGCACGGACGCGAGGGCCTGCTCATCACTACGCGGACTTCTGTCACCGCAGTTTTAATTTTAATTGTTCAGCATTGTTGGAGTGTGTTTTGCTGTTATACTACGCTATAGTTTACCACACATGTGGTTTCTTTGTTACAGTCATTTAAGGTGAGCCACCTCATGACTTGATCTCATCTGTGAGAGTCCATTGTGTTCATGTTAAAAGCTCTTTGTAATATTGGATTTTAAGCTCTCCAAACTGATTGTTGAAATATTTGTGCTTGCAAATGTGTTTTGGCGTGTTTATGTTTAATTGTTTCCAATTGCTCAAGGGTGTTTAGACGTTTTAATTACTAGGAAAGTTGGACTGAATTATTGTATTTTTCTTCCCATTTAAAAGTTATTTTTAAGAAAAATAAGTTTATTCTTATTAAATAGAAGTCAGTTTTACTACAGCTACCTCTGGTGGATGAAAGTGAAAATTACAACAGCGCACTCTGCTGGTTGTACTAAATTGTTGCATATTACAGTAGGAAAAACTTATAAATACAACATTTGAAATATGCCAGCCAAGGATTGACAGGCAGCATATATGTGATTCAAGAAGCAGATCTGCCAGTAAAGGAAGACACCGCAGAAATAACAGAAGAGGCTCCAGTTATCCAAACTCCAAAGCAGAATCCAAGTCTGACCGAAGTGCCTCCTCCCGACATATCAGAGAACAACCCTTTTCACCAAGCCCCAAATGTTGGATTTATAGGAGAAGTAGCCTAACAGCCTTCTCAGCAGCTGGCCCTAGGCTCTGGAACACTCTGCCCCTCCATGTGAGGTCGGCCCAGACCCTAGGGTTTTTTAAATCAACACTAAAAACTAACTTCTTCTCTCTGGCCTTCTAGTCAGAGCGGAGCACGACTCCTGACATTTCCCTGTGTTGCTGTTGTAAATTATTGTCTTCTGTTTGCTATTGCAGTAAAGTGATTTTATTGCGGGTACAGCATTTTGGCTCGACCAAAATTAATTTTTAAAATGTGCTTTATAAATAAAACATGATTTGATTTGAAGATAGTGAGTGTCCAAAAACCAAGATGGAGAGGGTCCAAAAACTTAGATTGTGACGCTAAACCTTACCATGTGACATCAAAATTCAGCCATAAAACCCAAAGCCAACCCAAAGTGAACCTCTATGATCAACCTAAATTACTTTCATTCATACAAAATACATATGCACTCTAAAATACCGTGAACTCGCTGAGAGAAATCCAAATAATAATGATAAAACATCAATTCTATTATTAATAATAATAATAATAATAATAATAATAATACATGGGACTTATATAGCGCTTTTCAGGAAACTCAAAGAAAGAAAGTTATGTGACATGTATGCAGCTGGATATACAAGACAACGTCTGGTGCAAGTTATTACTTATTAGGAAAAATATTAATATTAATACAATGATTACAAGGTCAGACATAAAGATAAATTCATGAGTGTTAGTAATTGGACGTGATGACTAAAACATATGGAGGAGCGTTTATTTTAATGGGGTCTTGACGATAATGCTAACAGTTTGGGTAAAACATAATGGCAGAGGCATTCGGTACGCCTCGCCCTTTGGCTACGAAGGTTGAAGGTGAACCTGATCGTCTGGTTTTCAGTCCGTTCGTCTCTCCGTAGTTATGAAGAATAACAAACTGTTTCCTGGTATGTCACAGGAAAATCTTGCATGTTAAAATCATGCAGGATTACATCTTAACTGGGTAAATAAAAAACAAAATTAACCATAAAATACATTTTCATAACCAATATTCTGACAGTCCAGAAAACAATATGATGAGAGTCCAGAAACCAAAATAGTGATAGTCCAAACCAAAACTGTGACGGTCAAGAACCAAGATGGTGGTGGTGCAAAAAAACAAGAATGTGACAGTCCAGAAACCAAGATGAGGATGTCCACAAACAAAGATAGCAAACACAAGATAGTGATAAGACAGTGACAGCCAATAGAATCAAGATGGTGACGGCCAAAATCCTCGATTGTTAGGGTCCAAAAACCAAGATCGTGAGGGTCCAAACACCAAGATTCAAACGACCAAAACAAAGATTGTGATGCTCCAGAAATCAAGATTGAAACAACCAAAATGGTGAGGGACCAAAAACTAAGATCGTCAGGGTCCCAAAACCAAGATTATGACGCTCAAAAATCAAGATGATGACGCTAATCCTTACCCTCTGACATCAAAATTCAGCCATAAAACCCAAAGCCAACCCAAAGTGAACCTCTATGATCAACCTAAATAACTTTCATTCATATAAAATACATATGCACTCTAAAATACCGTGAACTCGCTGAGAGAAATCCAAATAATAATGATAAAACATAAATTCTGTTGTTTGTTTGTTCTAAAGAAACAAGTTATGTGACATATATGCAGCTTGATATACAAGACTACGTCTGGTGCAAGTTATGTCTTATTAGGAAGAATATTAATACAATGATTACAAGGTCAGACATAAAGATGCATGATACGTCTTTAATAATTATAATAATAATTTTGTTTAAATGGCTAGTTTGTATAATTCTTTATTGTCACCTTTATCTTTCATTCCCCTCAGGGGTTTGAGTGTTAGTAATTGGATGGAATGACTAAAACATATGGAGGAGCGTTTATTTTAATGAGGTCTTGATGATAATGCTAAAAGTTTGGGTAAAACATAACGACTGAGGCAGAGGCATTAGATACGCCTCACCCTTTGGCTACGAAGGCTGAAGGTGAACCTGATCGTCTGGTTTTCAGTCCGTTCGTCTCTCCGTAGTGATGAAGAATAACAAACTGTTTCCTGGCATGTCTCTTTGTTCAACTATAACACACAGGTGTGTCTCATTCCACAAACACCAGCCACCCCTCTACAGCTCTCAGTAAACTGGTTTAACTTCATTTCATCTCTTCAGTACAGAACATATTAACCCTCAAGGAGCTCATACACAGAGTTGGTAATGTTATTTTCCCACTAACCATTTCAGGCCGTAGGAAATACAAAAAGGTGCAGTTTTCCCACAAACATCTTCAAAATTCCACCCTACATCTATTTAAATGTTGCATCAAGAAGTATAAACAAGAAATAAGTGACAGGAAAAACCCAATAAAAAAATAACAACCAAGTTAAAATCATGCAGGATTACATTTTAACTGGGTAACTAAAAAACAATATTAACCATAAAATCAATTTTCATAACCAAGATTCTGACAGTCCAGAAAACAATATGATGAGAGTCCAGAAACCAAGAGAGTGACGGTCAAGAACCAAGATGGTGGTGGTGCAAATTACAAGAATGTGACAGTCCAGAAATCAAGATGAGGATGTCCACAAACAAAGATAGCAAACACAAGATAGTGATAAGACAGTGACAGCTAAAAGAACCAAGATGGTGGTGGTCCAGAAACCAAGATAGTGACGATCCAAACCAAAATTGTGACCGCCAAAAACCAAGATGGTGGTGGTCCAAAAACCAAGATGGCGACGGTCCAAAAACCAAGATGGTGGTGGTCCAAAAACCAAGATGGCGACGGTCCAAAAACCAAGATGGTGACGCTAAACCTTACCATGTGACATCAAAATTCAGCCATAAAACCCAAAGCCAACCCAAAAGGAACCTCTATGATCAACCTAAATTACTTTCATTCATGCAAAATATATATGCACTCTAAAATACCGTGAACTCGCTGAGAGAAATCCAAATAATAATGATAAAACATCAATTATATTAATAATAATAATAATAATAATAATAATGATACATGGGACTTATATAGCGTACATGGGACTTATATAGCGCTTTTCAGGAAACTCAAAGAAAGAAAGTTATGTGACATGTATGCAGCTGGATATACAAGACAACGTCTGGTGCAAGTTATTACTTATTAGGAAAAATATTAATATTAATACAATGATTACAAGGTCAGACATAAAGATAAATTCATGAGTGTTAGTAATTGGACGTGATGACTAAAACATATGGAGGAGCGTTTATTTTAATGAGGTATTGACGATAATGCTAACAGTTTGTGTAAAACATAATGGCAGAGGCATTAGATACGCCTCGGCCTTTGGCTACGAAGGTTGAAGGTGAACATCTGGTTTTCAGTCCGTTCGTCTCTCCGTAGTTATGAAGAATAACAAACTGTTTCCTGGTATGTCACAGGAAAATATTACATGTTAAAATCATGCAGGATTACATCTTAACTGGGTAAATAAAAAACAAAATTAACCATAAAATACATTTTCATAACCAATATTCTGACAGTACAGAAAACAATATGATGAGGGTCCAGAAACCAAAATAGTGATAGTCCAAACCAAAACTGTGACGGTCAAGAACCAAGATGAGGATGTCTACAAACAAAGATAGCAAACACAAGATAGTGATAAGACAGTGACAGCCAATAGAGGAAAGATGGTGACGGCCAAAAAACAAAACTGTGAGTGTCCAAAAACCAAGATAGTGAGGGTCCAGAAATCAAGATGGTGGGGGTCCAGAAACCAAGATTGTGAGGGTCCAAAAACCAAGATGGTGACGGACCAAAAACCAAGATCATGACGACCAAAAACCAAGATGGTGAGGGTTCAAAAACAAAGATTGAAACGACCAAAAATCAATATTGCAACCGTCCAAAAACCAAGATGGTGACGCACCAAAAACCAAGATGGTGAGGGTACAAAAATCAAGATGGTGACGGTCCAGAAACCAAGATCGTGAGGGTCCGAAAACCAGGATTGTGATGGTCCAAAAACCAAGATTGCAACCGTCCAAAAACCAAGATGGTGACGGTCCAAAAACCAAGATTGAAACAACCAAAAACCAAGATTCTGACAATCCAGAAAACAATATGATGAGAGTCCAGAAACCAAAATAGTGACGGTCAAGAACCAAGATGGTGGTGCTCCAAAAAAACAAGAATGTGACGGTCCAGAAAAAAATATGAAGATGTCCACAAACAAAGATAGCAAACACAAGATAGTGATAGTGACAGCCAATAGAATCAAGATGGTGACGGCCAAAAGCCTCGATTGTTAGGGTCCAAAAACCAAGATCAAGACGACCAAAACCATTATTGTTGCGGTCAAAAACCAAGATTGTGACGACCAAACACAAAGATTCAAACAACCAAAAACCAAGATGGTGATGGTCCAGAAACCAAGATGGTGACGGTCCAAAAACCAAGATGGTGAGGGTCCAAAAACCAAGATGGTGATGGTCCAGAAACCTAGATCATGAGGGTCCAAAAACCAAGATCGTGACGACCAAACACAAAGATTCAAACAACCAAAAACCAAGATGGTGACGCACCAAAAACCAAGATGGTGAGGGTCCAAAAACCAAAATTGTGAGGGTTCAAAAACCAAGATTGTGACGGTCCAAAAATAATATGATGAGAGTCCAGAAACCAAAATAGTGACGGTCCAGACCAAAATTGTGACTGTCAAGAACCAAGATGGTGGTGCTCCAAAAAAACAAGAATGTGACGGTCCAGAAAACAATATGAAGATGTCCACAAACAAAGATAGCAAACACAAGATAGTGATAAGACAGTGACAGCCAATAGAATCAAGATGGTGACGGCCAAAAGCCTCGATTGTTAGGGTCCAAAAACCAAGATCAAGACAACCAAAAACCAAGATCAAGACGACCAAAACCATTATTGTAACGGTCAAAAACCAAGATTGTGACTACCAAACACCAAGTTTCAAACAACCAAAAACCAAGATTGTGATGGTCCAGAAACCAAGATTGTGAGGGACCAAAAACCAAGATTGAAACGACCAAAAACCAAAATTGTGATGG
Organism: Trematomus bernacchii; assembly: GCF_902827165.1. Taxonomy (NCBI): domain Eukaryota; kingdom Metazoa; phylum Chordata; class Actinopteri; order Perciformes; family Nototheniidae; genus Trematomus; species Trematomus bernacchii. The sequence goes on along the minus strand of NW_022987857.1, from coordinate 449,774 downwards.
TCCAGAAACTAAGATTGTGAGGATCCAAAAACCAAGATGGTGACGACCAAAAACCAAGATGGTGACGGACCAAAAACCAAGATGGTGAGGGTCCAAAAACCAAGATGGTGACGGTCCAAAAACCAAAATTGTGACGGTCCAAAAACCAAGATTCTGACAATCCAGAAAACAATATGATGAGAGTCCAGAAACCAAAATAGTGACAGTCTAGACCAAAATTGTGACTGTCAAGAACCAAGATGGTGGTGCTCCAAAAAAACAAGAATGTGACGGTCCAGAAAACAATATGAAGATGTCCACAAACAAAGATAGCAAACACAAGATAGTGATAAGAGAGTGACAGCCAAAGAATAGATTTCAAAATACTGCTGCTGGTTTATAAAGCTTTGAATGGTTTTGGCCCAAAATACATTTCTGACCTACTGCTAAATTATGAACCATCCAGAACTCTCAGGTCTTCAGGGACTGGTCAGCTTTCTGTCCCCAGAGTCAGAACTAAACATGGTAAAGCAGCGTTCAGTTATTATGCTCCAAATATCTGGAACAAACTCCCAGAAACCTGCAGGTCCGCTGCAACTCTTACTACTTTTAAATCCAGGCTGAAGACTTTTCTTTTTGTCGCCGCTTTTAATTGAACTATTCACATCTTAAACTGCACTGTAACTTTTATCCATGTATTTTTTCTTTTAATGTTTATTTTATTATCTTTTCTTTTTAATGACTGATTTTAAATGCCATTTTCTTAATGTCTTTCATTTTTTGTAAAGCACTTTGAATTGCCTTGTGTTGAAAGGTGCTATATAAATAAACTTGCCTTGCCTTGCCTAGCCAATAGAATCAAGATGGTGACGGCCAAAAGCCAGGATTGTTAGGGTCCAAAAACCAAGATCAAGACGACCAAAAACCAAGATTGTGACGACCAAAACCATTATTGTAACGGTCAAAAACCAAGATTGTGACGACCAAACACCAAGATTGTGATGGTCCAGAAACCAAGATTGTGAGGGTCCAAAATGGAAGATGGTGACGGTCTAAAAACGAATATTGTTAGGATGCATGGAAGGGTAGGACCCAAATGCAGACTATCAAAAAAGGTAAAAGGTCTCGAAACAAAAAGCGAGCTTTATTTTAAAAGCTGAACAAAAACAAGGCATGAAACACATAGGTTGTACAAAAACTGACCGTGACCAACATGGAGGGAGACAGGAGAGACAACCGTGACTGACATGGAGGGAGACAGGAAAAACCAACAATGAACCGACAGGGGAACAAAGGAAGAGACAAGACTAAATACAGGGAGAGGTAATCACAAGACAAGACACAGCTGGGGTAAGGGAGGCAGAAACACAAGGGCAACAGGTGAACACAATCAGACAATCAGACACACCAGGGAAACTAACGACAGGAAGGCAAACACAGGAAGAAGGAACAGAGAAGACACAAGGAGGAAACATTTCAAAACAAAGGTGGAAAAAAGAAAACATAAATACAAAACCCTAACAAATATGGTGACGGTCCAAAAACCAAGATTGAAACAACCAAAAACCAAGATTCTGACAATCCAGAAAACAATATGATGAGAGTCCAGAAACCAAAATAGTGACGGTCCAGACCAAAATTGTGACTGTCAAGAACCAAGATGGTGGTGCTCCAAAAAAACAAGAATGTGACGGTCCAGAAAACAATATGAAGATGTCCACAAACAAAGATAGCAAACACAAGATAGTGATAAGAGAGTGACAGCCAATAGAATCAAGATGGTGACGGCCAAAAGCCTCGATTGTTAGGGTCCAAAAACCAAGATTGTGATGGTCCAAAAACCAAGATTGAAACAACCAAAAACCAAGATTCTGACAATCCAGAAAACAATATGATGAGAGTCCAGAAACCAAAATAGTGACGGTCCAGACCAAAATTGTGACTGTCAAGAACCAAGATGGTGGTGCTCCAAAAAAACAAGAATGTGACGGTCCAGAAAACAATATGAAGATGTCCACAAACAAAGATAGCAAACATAAGATAGTGATAAGACAGTGACAGCCAATAGAATCAAGATGGTGACGGCCAAAAGCCTCGATTGTTAGGGTCCAAAAACCAAGATCAAGACGACCAAAAACCAAGATCAAGACGACCAAAACCATTATTGTAACGGTCAAAAACCAAGATTGTGACGGTCTGACAACCAAGATGGTGACGGTCCAAAAATCAAGATCGTGACGACCAAAAACAAAAATGTTGAGGGTTCAAAAACCAAGATTGAAACGACCAAAAACCAAGATTGCAACCGTCCAAAAACCAAGATGGTGACGCACCAAAAACCAAGATCGTGAGGGTCCAACAACCAAAATTGTGACGGTTCAAAAACCAAGATTGTTATGTTTGTTATTGTTGAAGAACCAAGATGGTGGTGCTCCAAAAAAAAACAAGAATGTGACGGTCCAGAAAACAATATGAAGATGTCCACAAACAAAGATAGCAAACACAAGATAGTGATAAGACAGTGACAACCAATAGAATCAAGATGGTGACGGCCAAAAGCCACGATTGTTAGGGTCCAAAAACCAAGATCAAGACGACCAAAAACCAAGATCAAGACGACCAAAACCATTATTGTAACGGTCAAAAACCAAGATTGTGACAACCAAACACCAAGATTCAAACAATCAAAAACCAAGATTATGAGGGTCCAAAAACCAAGATGGTGACGGTCTAAAAACGAAGATGGTGACGGTCCAAAAACCAAGATTGTCGAGGTCCAATAACCAAGATTGAAACGGCCAAACACCAAAATTGTGAGGGTTCAAAAACCAAGATTTTGAGGGCCCAAAAATCAAAATGGTGACGGTCCAGAAACCAAGATTGTGATGGTCCAGAAACAAAGATTCAAACGACCAAAACAAAGATTGTGATGCTCCAGAAATCAAGATTGAAACAACCAAAATGGTGAGGGACCAAAAACTAAGATCGTCAGGGTCCCAAAACCAAGATTATGACGCTCAAAAATCAAGATGGTGACGCTAATCCTTACCCTCTGACATCAAAATTCAGCCATAAAACCCAAAGCAAACCCAAAGTGAACCTCTATGATCAACCTAAATTACTTTCATTCATATAAAATACATATGCACTCTAAAATACCGTGAACTCGCTGAGAGAAATCCAAATAATAATGATAAAACATAAATTCTGTTGTTTGTTTGTTCTAAAGAAACAAGTTATGTGACATATATGCAGCTTGATAAACAAGACTACGTCTGGTGCAAGTTATGTCTTATTAGGAAGAATATTAATACAATGATTACAAGGTCAGACATAAAGATGCATGATACGTCTTTAATAATTATAATAATAATTTTGTTTAAATGGCTAGTTTGTATAATTCTTTATTGTCACCTTTATCTTTCATTCCCCTCAGGGGTTTGAGTGTTAGTAATTGGATGGAATGACTAAAACATATGGAGGAGCGTTTATTTTAATGAGGTCTTGATGATAATGCTAAAAGTTTGGGTAAAACATAACGACTGAGGCAGAGGCATTATAAACGCCTCACCCTTTGGCTACGAAGGCTGAAGGTGAACCTGATCGTCTGGTTTTCAGTCCGTTCGTCTCTCCGTAGTGATGAAGAATAACAAACTGTTTCCTGGCATGTCTCTTTGTTCAACTATAACACACAGGTGTGTCTCATTCCACAAACACCAGCCACCCCTCTACAGCTCTCAGTAAACTGGTTTAACTTCATTTCATCTCTTCAGTACAGAACATATTAACCCTCAAGGAGCTGATTCACTGAGTTGGTAATGTTATTTTCCCACTAACCATTTCAGGCCGTAGGAAATACAAAAAGGTGCAGTTTTCCCACAAAAATCTTCAAAATTCCACCCTACATCTATTTAAATGTTGCATCAAGAAGTATAAACAAGAAATAAGTGACAGGAAAAACCCAATAAAAAAATAACAACCAAGTTAAAATCATGCAGGATTACATTTTAACTGGGTAACTAAAAAACAATATTAACCATAAAATCAATTTTCATAACCAAGATTCTGACAGTCCAGAAAACAATATGATGAGAGTCCAGAAACCAAGAGAGTGACGGTCAAGAACCAAGATGGTGGTGGTGCAAATTACAAGAATGTGACAGTCCAGAAATCAAGATGAGGATGTCCACAAACAAAGATAGCAAACACAAGATAGTGATAAGACAGTGACAGCCAAAAGAACCAAGATGGTGGTGGTCCAGAAACCAAGATAGTGACGATCCAAACCAAAATTGTGACCGCCAAAAACCAAGATGGTGGTGGTCCAAAAACCAAGATGGCGACGGTCCAAAAACCAAGATGGTGGTGGTCCAAAAACCAAGATGGCGACGGTCCAAAAACCAAGATGGTGACGCTAAACCTTACCATGTGACATCAAAATTCAGCCATAAAACCCAAAGCCAACCCAAAAGGAACCTCTATGATCAACCTAAATTACTTTCATTCATACAAAATACATATGCACTCTAAAATACCGTGAACTCGCTGAGAGAAATCCAAATAATAATGATAAAACATCAATTCTATTAATAATAATAATAATAATAATAATAATAATACATGGGACTTATATAGCGCTTTTCAGGAAACTCAAAGAAAGAAAGTTATGTGACATGTATGCAGCTTGATATACAAGACAACGTCTGGTGCAAGTTATTACTTATTAGGAAAAATATTAATATTAATACAATGATTACAAGGTCAGACATAAAGATAAATCAATGAGTGTTAGTAATTGGACGTGATGACTAAAACATATGGAGGAGCGTTTATTTTAATGAGGTCTTGACGATAATGCTAACAGTTTGGGTAAAACATAATGGCAGAGGCATTAGATACGCCTCGGCCTTTGGCTACGAAGGTTGAAGGTGAACCTGATCGTCTGGTTTTCAGTCCGTTCGTCTCTCCGTAGTTATGAAGAATAAAAAACTGTTTCCTGGTATGTCACAGGAAAATCTTGCATGTTAAAATCATGCAGGATTACATCTTAACTGGGTAAATAAAAAACAAAATTAACCATAAAATACATTTTCATAACCAATATTCTGACAGTCCAGAAAACAATATGATGAGAGTCCAGAAACCAAGATAGTGATAGTCCAAACCAAAACTGTGACGGTCAAGAACCAAGATGGTGGTGGTGCAAAAAAAACAAGAATGTGACAGTCCAGAAACCAAGATGAGGATGTCCACAAACAAAGATAGCAAACACAAGATAGTGATAAGACAGTGACAGCCAATAGAGGAAAGATGGTGACGGCCAAAAAACAAAACTGTGAGTGTCCAAAAACCAAGATTGTGATGGTCCAGAAACTAAGATTGTGAGGGTCCAAAAACCAAGATGGTGACGACCAAAAACCAAGATGGTGACGGACCAAAAACCAAGATGGTGAGGGTCCAAAAACCAAGATGGTGACGGTCCAAAAACCAAGATGGTGAGGGTCCAAAAACCAAGATGGTGACGGACCAAACACCAAGATGGTGAGGGTCCAAAAACCAAGATGGTGACGGTCCAGAAACCAAGATCGTGAGGGTCCGAAAACCAGGATTGTGATTGTCCAAAAAACAAAATTGGGAGGGTTCAAAAACCAAGATTGAAACAACCAAAAACCAAGATTCTGACAATCCAGAAAATAATATGATGAGAGTCCAGAAACCAAAATAGTGATGGTGCAGACCAAAATTGTGACTGTCAAGAACCAAGATGGTGGTGCTCCAAAAAAACAAGAATGTGACGGTCCGGAAAACAATATGAAGATGTCCACAAACAATGATAGCAAACACAAGATAGTGATAAGACAGTGACAGCCAATAGAATCAAGATGGTGACGGCCAAAAGCCACGATTGTTAGGGTCCAGAAACCAAGATTGTGACGACCAAACACCAAGATTAAAACGACCAAAGACCAAAATTGTGATGGTCCAGAAACTAAGATTGTGAGGGTCCAAAAACCAAGATGGTGACGACCAAAAACCAAGATCGTGAGGGTCCAAAAACCAAGATTGTGATGGTCCAAAAAACAACATTTTGAGTGTTCTAAAACCAAGATTGTGATGGTCCAGAAACTAAGATTGTGAGCGTCCAAAAACCAAGATGGTGACGGTCTAAAAACCAAGATGGTGACGGTCCAAAAACCAAGATGGTGACGGTCTAAAAACCAAGATGGTGACGGTCCAAAAACCAAGTTGGTGACGGTCCAAAAACCAAAATTTTGAGGGTTCAAAAACCAAGATTGTGATGGTCCAGAAACTAAGATGGTGATAGTTCAAAAACCAAGATTGTGACGGTCCAAAAACCAAGATGGTGAAGGTTCAAAAACCAAGATGGTGACGGTCCAAAAACCAAGATTGTGAGGGTCCAAAAACCAAGATTGTGAGGGTCCAAAAACCAAGATCGTGACGACCAAAAACCAAGATCAAGGCGACCAAAACCATTATTGTAACGGTCAAAAACCAAGATTGTGATGACCAAACACCAAGATTCAAACAACCAAAAACCAAGATGGTGACGACCAAAAACAAAAATGTTGAGGGTTCAAAAACAAAGATTGAAACGACCAAAAACCAATATTGCAACCGTCCAAAAACCAAGATGGTGACGGTCCAGAGACCAAGATCGTGAGGGTCCGAAAACCAGGATTGTGATGGTCCAAAAACCAAGATTCAAACAACCAGAAACCAAGATGGTGACGGTCCAAAAATCAAGATCGTGACGACCAAAAACAAAAATGTTGAGGGTTCAAAAACAAAGATTGAAACGACTAAAAACCAATATTGCAACCGTCCAAAAACCAAGATGGTGACGCACCAAAAACCAAGATGGTGACGGTCCAGAGACCAAGATCGTGAGGGTCCGAAAACGAGGATTGTGATGGTCCCAAAAACAAAATTGGGAGGGTTCAAAAACCAAGATTGTGACGGTCCAAACACCAAGATTGAAACAACCAAAAACCAAAATGTTGATGGTCCAGAAACTAAGATTGTGAGCGTCCAAAAACCAAGATGGTGACGGTCCAAAAACCAAGATGGTGACGGTCCAAAAACCAAGTTGGTGACGGTCCAAAAAACTAAATTGTGAGGGTCCAAAAACCAAGATTGTGACGGTCCAAAAACCAAGATGGTGACGGTCCAAAAACCAAGTTGGTGACGGTCCAAAAAACTAAATTGTGAGGGTCCAAAAACCAAGATTGTGACGGTCCAAAAACCAAGATGGTGACGGTCCAAAAACCAAGATGGTGACGGTCCAAAAACCAAGTTGGTGACGGTCCAAAAAACTAAATTGTGACGGTCCAAAAACCAAGATTGTGACGGTCCAAAAACCAAGATGGTGACGGACCAAACACCAAGATGGTGAGGGTCCAAAAACCAGGATTGTGATGGTCCAAAAAACAAAATTGGGAGGGTTCAAAAACCAAGATTGTGACGGTCCAAAAACCAAGATTGAAACAACCAAAAACCAAGATTCTGACAATCCAGAAAATAATATGATGAGAGTCCAGAAACCAAAATAGTGATGGTCCAGACCAAAATTGTGACTGTCAAGAACCAAGATGGTGGTGCTCCAAAAAAACAAGAATGTGACGGTCCGGAAAACAATATGAAGATGTCCACAAACAATGATAGCAAACACAAGATAGTGATAAGACAGTGACAGCCAATAGAATCAAGATGGTGACGGCCAAAAGCCACGATTGTTAGGGACCAAAAACCAAGATTAAAACGACCAAAGACCAAAATTGTGATGGTCCAGAAACTAAGATTGTGAGGGTCCAAAAACCAAGATTGTGACGACCAAAAACCAAGATGGTGACGGTCCAGAAACCAAGATCGTGAGGGTCCAAAAACCAAGATTGTGATGGTCCAAAAAACAACATTTTGAGTGTTCTAAAACCAAGATTGAAACGACCAAAAACCAAAATTGTGATGGTCCAGAAACTAAGATTGTGAGCGTCCAAAAACCAAGATGGTGACGGTCTAAAAACCAAGATGGTGACGGTCCAAAAACCAAGATGGTGACGGTCTAAAAACCAAGATGGTGACGGTCCAAAAACCAAGATGGTGACGGTCTAAAAACCAAGATGGTGACGGTCCAAAAACCAAGATGGTGACGGTCCAAAAACCAAGTTGGTGACGGTCCAAAAACCAAAATTTTGAGGGTTCAAAAACCAAGATTGTGAGGGTCCAAAAACCAAAATTGTGATGGTCCAGAAACTAAGATGGTGATAGTCCAAAAACCAAGATTGTGAGGGTCCAAAAACCAAGATTGTGAGGGTCCAAAAACCAAGATTGTGACGGTCCAAAAACCAAGTTGGTGACGGTCCAAAAACCAAGATGGTGAAGGTTCAAAAACCAAGATTGTGAGGGTCCAAAAACCAAGATTGTGAGGGTCCAAAAACCAAGATTGTGAGGGTCCAAAAACCAAGATTGTGACGGTCCAAAAACCAAGATGGTGACGGTCCAAAAACCAAGTTGGTGACGGTCCAAAAACCAAGATGGTGAAGGTTCAAAAACCAAGATTGTGAGGGTCCAAAAACCAAGATCGTGACGACCAAAAACCAAGATCAAGGCGACCAAAACCATTATTTTGGTCAGGACACGGAATTGGCAAGACCCCCGGCAGGAGAGTAGTCGGCGGGACCTCCAACAGCACTGGACATAGGGTTGGCAGGACCCCCGGCAGAAGAGTAGTCGGCGGGACCCCCAATGGGACAGGACATGGAGTTGGAGTGGAATCCACAGGTGAATTGGAGGAGGCAGGAAATGCAGCAGAAGACGTCAAAGTTGAGACCTGAGCAGCGAGGTTTGACATGTGTAGAGCCAAGGACTGCTGGCTTTCAACTAAGGCTCGCATCATCTGCTCATGTTGGCCCAGAAGATTTCCCTGATGAGAAATGGCGTGCTGGACCGGAACAGAGGCCGGAACCATGACTGCTGGGGCCAGAACTGGGGCTGGAACCATGGCTGTATGGGCCGGTTCTGGAGCCGGAACCATGGCTGTTGGGGCCACGGCTGGAATCCTGGCCTTGCGTCTCCTAGAGACCCTTTGGAGGCTCCGTGGACCTCCTAAGGCAAGGCGGGATCCCGAGAAGGGGTTTGAGGCTTGAGGCTGGCACTCAGGGCTACAACGAAAAAACTCTGAGAAATTCAGGCAAAGAGCTCCACAGCCATGGCACGTTATCCACCTCCATTTGAGCTCTTTTGAGGACAGCCTCTTTCTCCCTGCTAGTCGAGGTTCTACTCCACACAGCATAAAGACATCGAAGGGAGTAATCCAGAGAAAGCAATTCAGAATCAAAATCAAAAACATAATCCGCTGGGTCCATAATGGGTCGGTTCATTATGTTAGGATGCATGGAAGGGTAGGACCCAAATGCAGACTATCAAAAAAGGTAAAAGGTCTCGAAACAAAAAGCGAGCTTTATTTTAAAAGCTGAACAAAAACAAGGCATGAAACACATAGGTTGTACAAAAACTGACCGTGACCAACATGGAGGGAGACAGGAGAGACAACCGTGACTGACATGGAGGGAGACAGGAAAAACCAACAATGAACCGACAGGGGAACAAAGGAAGAGACAAGACTAAATACAGGGAGAGGTAATCACAAGACAAGACACAGCTGGGGTAAGGGAGGCAGAAACACAAGGGCAACAGGTGAACACAATCAGACAATCAGACACACCAGGGAAACTAACGACAGGAAGGCAAACACAGGAAGAAGGAACAGAGAAGACACAAGGAGGAAACATTTCAAAACAAAGGTGGAAAAAAGAAAACATAAATACAAAACCCTAACAAATATGGTGACGGTCCAAAAACCAAGATTGAAACAACCAAAAACCAAGATTCTGACAATCCAGAAAACAATATGATGAGAGTCCAGAAACCAAAATAGTGACGGTCCAGACCAAAATTGTGACTGTCAAGAACCAAGATGGTGGTGCTCCAAAAAAACAAGAATGTGACGGTCCAGAAAACAATATGAAGATGTCCACAAACAAAGATAGCAAACACAAGATAGTGATAAGAGAGTGACAGCCAATAGAATCAAGATGGTGACGGCCAAAAGCCTCGATTGTTAGGGTCCAAAAACCAAGATTGTGATGGTCCAAAAACCAAGATTGAAACAACCAAAAACCAAGATTCTGACAATCCAGAAAACAATATGATGAGAGTCCAGAAACCAAAATAGTGACGGTCCAGACCAAAATTGTGACTGTCAAGAACCAAGATGGTGGTGCTCCAAAAAAACAAGAATGTGACGGTCCAGAAAACAATATGAAGATGTCCACAAACAAAGATAGCAAACACAAGATAGTTATAAGAGAGTGACAGCCAATAGAATCAAGATGGTGACGGCCAAAAGCCTCGATTGTTAGGGTCCAAAAACCAAGATTGTGATGGTCCAAAAACCAAGATTGAAACAACCAAAAACCAAGATTCTGACAATCCAGAAAACAATATGATGAGAGTCCAGAAACCAAAATAGTGACGGTCCAGACCAAAATTGTGACTGTCAAGAACCAAGATGGTGGTGCTCCAAAAAAACAAGAATGTGACGGTCCAGAAAACAATATGAAGATGTCCACAAACAAAGATAGCAAACACAAGATAGTGATAAGACAGTGACAGCCAATAGAATCAAGATGGTGACGGCCAAAAGCCTCGATTGTTAGGGTCCAAAAACCAAGATCAAGACGACCAAAAACCAAGATCAAGACGACCAAAACCATTATTGTAACGGTCAAAAACCAAGATTGTGACGGTCTGACAACCAAGATGGTGACGGTCCAAAAATCAAGATCGTGACGACCAAAAACAAAAATGTTGAGGGTTCAAAAACCAAGATTGAAACGACCAAAAACCAAGATTGCAACCGTCCAAAAACCAAGATGGTGACGCACCAAAAACCAAGATCGTGAGGGTCCAACAACCAAAATTGTGACGGTTCAAAAACCAAGATTGTTATGTTTGTTATTGTTGAAGAACCAAGATGGTGGTGCTCCAAAAAAAAACAAGAATGTGACGGTCCAGAAAACAATATGAAGATGTCCACAAACAAAGATAGCAAACACAAGATAGTGATAAGACAGTGACAACCAATAGAATCAAGATGGTGACGGCCAAAAGCCACGATTGTTAGGGTCCAAAAACCAAGATCAAGACGACCAAAAACCAAGATCAAGACGACCAAAACCATTATTGTAACGGTCAAAAACCAAGATTGTGACAACCAAACACCAAGATTCAAACAATCAAAAACCAAGATTATGAGGGTCCAAAAACCAAGATGGTGACGGTCTAAAAACGAAGATGGTGACGGTCCAAAAACCAAGATTGTCGAGGTCCAATAACCAAGATTGAAACGGCCAAACACCAAAATTGTGAGGGTTCAAAAACCAAGATTTTGAGGGCCCAAAAATCAAAATGGTGACGGTCCAGAAACCAAGATTGTGATGGTCCAGAAACAAAGATTCAAACGACCAAAACAAAGATTGTGATGCTCCAGAAATCAAGATTGAAACAACCAAAATGGTGAGGGACCAAAAACTAAGATCGTCAGGGTCCCAAAACCAAGATTATGACGCTCAAAAATCAAGATGGTGACGCTAATCCTTACCCTCTGACATCAAAATTCAGCCATAAAACCCAAAGCAAACCCAAAGTGAACCTCTATGATCAACCTAAATTACTTTCATTCATATAAAATACATATGCACTCTAAAATACCGTGAACTCGCTGAGAGAAATCCAAATAATAATGATAAAACATAAATTCTGTTGTTTGTTTGTTCTAAAGAAACAAGTTATGTGACATATATGCAGCTTGATAAACAAGACTACGTCTGGTGCAAGTTATGTCTTATTAGGAAGAATATTAATACAATGATTACAAGGTCAGACATAAAGATGCATGATACGTCTTTAATAATTATAATAATAATTTTGTTTAAATGGCTAGTTTGTATAATTCTTTATTGTCACCTTTATCTTTCATTCCCCTCAGGGGTTTGAGTGTTAGTAATTGGATGGAATGACTAAAACATATGGAGGAGCGTTTATTTTAATGAGGTCTTGATGATAATGCTAAAAGTTTGGGTAAAACATAACGACTGAGGCAGAGGCATTATAAACGCCTCACCCTTTGGCTACGAAGGCTGAAGGTGAACCTGATCGTCTGGTTTTCAGTCCGTTCGTCTCTCCGTAGTGATGAAGAATAACAAACTGTTTCCTGGCATGTCTCTTTGTTCAACTATAACACACAGGTGTGTCTCATTCCACAAACACCAGCCACCCCTCTACAGCTCTCAGTAAACTGGTTTAACTTCATTTCATCTCTTCAGTACAGAACATATTAACCCTCAAGGAGCTGATTCACTGAGTTGGTAATGTTATTTTCCCACTAACCATTTCAGGCCGTAGGAAATACAAAAAGGTGCAGTTTTCCCACAAAAATCTTCAAAATTCCACCCTACATCTATTTAAATGTTGCATCAAGAAGTATAAACAAGAAATAAGTGACAGGAAAAACCCAATAAAAAAATAACAACCAAGTTAAAATCATGCAGGATTACATTTTAACTGGGTAACTAAAAAACAATATTAACCATAAAATCAATTTTCATAACCAAGATTCTGACAGTCCAGAAAACAATATGATGAGAGTCCAGAAACCAAGAGAGTGACGGTCAAGAACCAAGATGGTGGTGGTGCAAATTACAAGAATGTGACAGTCCAGAAATCAAGATGAGGATGTCCACAAACAAAGATAGCAAACACAAGATAGTGATAAGACAGTGACAGCCAAAAGAACCAAGATGGTGGTGGTCCAGAAACCAAGATAGTGACGATCCAAACCAAAATTGTGACCGCCAAAAACCAAGATGGTGGTGGTCCAAAAACCAAGATGGCGACGGTCCAAAAACCAAGATGGTGGTGGTCCAAAAACCAAGATGGCGACGGTCCAAAAACCAAGATGGTGACGCTAAACCTTACCATGTGACATCAAAATTCAGCCATAAAACCCAAAGCCAACCCAAAAGGAACCTCTATGATCAACCTAAATTACTTTCATTCATACAAAATACATATGCACTCTAAAATACCGTGAACTCGCTGAGAGAAATCCAAATAATAATGATAAAACATCAATTCTATTAATAATAATAATAATAATAATAATACATGGGACTTATATAGCGCTTTTCAGGAAACTCAAAGAAAGAAAGTTATGTGACATGTATGCAGCTTGATATACAAGACAACGTCTGGTGCAAGTTATTACTTATTAGGAAAAATATTAATATTAATACAATGATTACAAGGTCAGACATAAAGATAAATCAATGAGTGTTAGTAATTGGACGTGATGACTAAAACATATGGAGGAGCGTTTATTTTAATGAGGTCTTGACGATAATGCTAACAGTTTGGGTAAAACATAATGGCAGAGGCATTAGATACGCCTCGGCCTTTGGCTACGAAGGTTGAAGGTGAACCTGATCGTCTGGTTTTCAGTCCGTTCGTCTCTCCGTAGTTATGAAGAATAAAAAACTGTTTCCTGGTATGTCACAGGAAAATCTTGCATGTTAAAATCATGCAGGATTACATCTTAACTGGGTAAATAAAAAACAAAATTAACCATAAAATACATTTTCATAACCAATATTCTGACAGTCCAGAAAACAATATGATGAGAGTCCAGAAACCAAGATAGTGATAGTCCAAACCAAAACTGTGACGGTCAAGAACCAAGATGGTGGTGGTGCAAAAAAACAAGAATGTGACAGTCCAGAAACCAAGATGAGGATGTCCACAAACAAAGATAGCAAACACAAGATAGTGATAAGACAGTGACAGCCAATAGAGGAAAGATGGTGACGGCCAAAAAACAAAACTGTGAGTGTCCAAAAACCAAGATTGTGATGGTCCAGAAACTAAGATTGTGAGGGTCCAAAAACCAAGATGGTGACGACCAAAAACCAAGATGGTGACGGACCAAAAACCAAGATGGTGAGGGTCCAAAAACCAAGATGGTGACGGTCCAAAAACCAAGATGGTGAGGGTCCAAAAACCAAGATGGTGACGGACCAAACACCAAGATGGTGAGGGTCCAAAAACCAAGATGGTGACGGTCCAGAAACCAAGATCGTGAGGGTCCGAAAACCAGGATTGTGATTGTCCAAAAAACAAAATTGGGAGGGTTCAAAAACCAAGATTGAAACAACCAAAAACCAAGATTCTGACAATCCAGAAAATAATATGATGAGAGTCCAGAAACCAAAATAGTGATGGTCCAGACCAAAATTGTGACTGTCAAGAACCAAGATGGTGGTGCTCCAAAAAAACAAGAATGTGACGGTCCGGAAAACAATATGAAGATGTCCACAAACAATGATAGCAAACACAAGATAGTGATAAGACAGTGACAGCCAATAGAATCAAGATGGTGACGGCCAAAAGCCACGATTGTTAGGGTCCAGAAACCAAGATTGTGACGACCAAACACCAAGATTAAAACGACCAAAGACCAAAATTGTGATGGTCCAGAAACTAAGATTGTGAGGGTCCAAAAACCAAGATGGTGACGACCAAAAACCAAGATCGTGAGGGTCCAAAAACCAAGATTGTGATGGTCCAAAAAACAACATTTTGAGTGTTCTAAAACCAAGATTGTGATGGTCCAGAAACTAAGATTGTGAGCGTCCAAAAACCAAGATGGTGACGGTCTAAAAACCAAGATGGTGACGGTCCAAAAACCAAGATGGTGACGGTCTAAAAACCAAGATGGTGACGGTCCAAAAACCAAGTTGGTGACGGTCCAAAAACCAAAATTTTGAGGGTTCAAAAACCAAGATTGTGATGGTCCAGAAACTAAGATGGTGATAGTTCAAAAACCAAGATTGTGACGGTCCAAAAACCAAGATGGTGAAGGTTCAAAAACCAAGATGGTGACGGTCCAAAAACCAAGATTGTGAGGGTCCAAAAACCAAGATTGTGAGGGTCCAAAAACCAAGATCGTGACGACCAAAAACCAAGATCAAGGCGACCAAAACCATTATTGTAACGGTCAAAAACCAAGATTGTGATGACCAAACACCAAGATTCAAACAACCAAAAACCAAGATGGTGACGACCAAAAACAAAAATGTTGAGGGTTCAAAAACAAAGATTGAAACGACCAAAAACCAATATTGCAACCGTCCAAAAACCAAGATGGTGACGGTCCAGAGACCAAGATCGTGAGGGTCCGAAAACCAGGATTGTGATGGTCCAAAAACCAAGATTCAAACAACCAGAAACCAAGATGGTGACGGTCCAAAAATCAAGATCGTGACGACCAAAAACAAAAATGTTGAGGGTTCAAAAACAAAGATTGAAACGACTAAAAACCAATATTGCAACCGTCCAAAAACCAAGATGGTGACGCACCAAAAACCAAGATGGTGACGGTCCAGAGACCAAGATCGTGAGGGTCCGAAAACGAGGATTGTGATGGTCCCAAAAACAAAATTGGGAGGGTTCAAAAACCAAGATTGTGACGGTCCAAACACCAAGATTGAAACAACCAAAAACCAAAATGTTGATGGTCCAGAAACTAAGATTGTGAGCGTCCAAAAACCAAGATGGTGACGGTCCAAAAACCAAGATGGTGACGGTCCAAAAACCAAGTTGGTGACGGTCCAAAAAACTAAATTGTGAGGGTCCCAAAACCAAGATTGTGACGGTCCAAAAACCAAGATGGTGACGGTCCAAAAACCAAGATGGTGACGGTCCAAAAACCAAGTTGGTGACGGTCCAAAAAACTAAATTGTGAGGGTCCAAAAACCAAGATTGTGACGGTCCAAAAACCAAGATGGTGACGGTCCAAAAACCAAGATGGTGACGGTCCAAAAACCAAGTTGGTGACGGTCCAAAAAACTAAATTGTGACGGTCCAAAAACCAAGATTGTGACGGTCCAAAAACCAAGATGGTGACGGACCAAACACCAAGATGGTGAGGGTCCAAAAACCAGGATTGTGATGGTCCAAAAAACAAAATTGGGAGGGTTCAAAAACCAAGATTGTGACGGTCCAAAAACCAAGATTGAAACAACCAAAAACCAAGATTCTGACAATCCAGAAAATAATATGATGAGAGTCCAGAAACCAAAATAGTGATGGTCCAGACCAAAATTGTGACTGTCAAGAACCAAGATGGTGGTGCTCCAAAAAAACAAGAATGTGACGGTCCGGAAAACAATATGAAGATGTCCACAAACAATGATAGCAAACACAAGATAGTGATAAGACAGTGACAGCCAATAGAATCAAGATGGTGACGGCCAAAAGCCACGATTGTTAGGGACCAAAAACCAAGATTAAAACGACCAAAGACCAAAATTGTGATGGTCCAGAAACTAAGATTGTGAGGGTCCAAAAACCAAGATTGTGACGACCAAAAACCAAGATGGTGACGGTCCAGAAACCAAGATCGTGAGGGTCCAAAAACCAAGATTGTGATGGTCCAAAAAACAACATTTTGAGTGTTCTAAAACCAAGATTGAAACGACCAAAAACCAAAATTGTGATGGTCCAGAAACTAAGATTGTGAGCGTCCAAAAACCAAGATGGTGACGGTCTAAAAACCAAGATGGTGACGGTCCAAAAACCAAGATGGTGACGGTCTAAAAACCAAGATGGTGACGGTCCAAAAACCAAGATGGTGACGGTCCAAAAACCAAGTTGGTGACGGTCCAAAAACCAAAATTTTGAGGGTTCAAAAACCAAGATTGTGAGGGTCCAAAAACCAAAATTGTGATGGTCCAGAAACTAAGATGGTGATAGTCCAAAAACCAAGATTGTGAGGGTCCAAAAACCAAGATTGTGAGGGTCCAAAAACCAAGATTGTGACGGTCCAAAAACCAAGTTGGTGACGGTCCAAAAACCAAGATGGTGAAGGTTCAAAAACCAAGATTGTGAGGGTCCAAAAACCAAGATTGTGAGGGTCCAAAAACCAAGATTGTGAGGGTCCAAAAACCAAGATTGTGACGGTCCAAAAACCAAGATGGTGACGGTCCAAAAACCAAGTTGGTGACGGTCCAAAAACCAAGACGGTGAAGGTTCAAAAACCAAGATTGTGAGGGTCCAAAAACCAAGATCGTGACGACCAAAAACCAAGATCAAGGCGACCAAAACCATTATTTTGGTCAGGACACGGAATTGGCAAGACCCCCGGCAGGAGAGTAGTCGGCGGGACCTCCAACAGCACTGGACATAGGGTTGGCAGGACCCCCGGCAGAAGAGTAGTCGGCGGGACCCCCAATGGGACAGGACATGGAGTTGGAGTGGAATCCACAGGTGAATTGGAGGAGGCAGGAAATGCAGCAGAAGACGTCAAAGTTGAGACCTGAGCAGCGAGGTTTGACATGTGTAGAGCCAAGGACTGCTGGCTTTCAACTAAGGCTCGCATCATCTGCTCATGTTGGCCCAGAAGATTTCCCTGATGAGAAATGGCGTGCTGGACCGGAACAGAGGCCGGAACCATGACTGCTGGGGCCAGAACTGGGGCTGGAACCATGGCTGTATGGGCCGGTTCTGGAGCCGGAACCATGGCTGTTGGGGCCACGGCTGGAATCCTGGCCTTGCGTCTCCTAGAGACCCTTTGGAGGCTCCGTGGACCTCCTAAGGCAAGGCGGGATCCCGAGAAGGGGTTTGAGGCTTGAGGCTGGCACTCAGGGCTACAACGAAAAAACTCTGAGAAATTCAGGCAAAGAGCTCCACAGCCATGGCACGTTATCCACCTCCATTTGAGCTCTTTTGAGGACAGCCTCTTTCTCCCTGCTAGTCGAGGTTCTACTCCACACAGCATAAAGACATCGAAGGGAGTAATCCAGAGAAAGCAATTCAGAATCAAAATCAAAAACATAATCCGCTGGGTCCATAATGGGTCGGTTCATTATGTTAGGATGCATGGAAGGGTAGGACCCAAATGCAGACTATCAAAAAAGGTAAAAGGTCTCGAAACAAAAAGCGAGCTTTATTTTAAAAGCTGAACAAAAACAAGGCATGAAACACATAGGTTGTACAAAAACTGACCGTGACCAACATGGAGGGAGACAGGAGAGACAACCGTGACTGACATGGAGGGAGACAGGAAAAACCAACAATGAACCGACAGGGGAACAAAGGAAGAGACAAGACTAAATACAGGGAGAGGTAATCACAAGACAAGACACAGCTGGGGTAAGGGAGGCAGAAACACAAGGGCAACAGGTGAACACAATCAGACAATCAGACACACCAGGGAAACTAACGACAGGAAGGCAAACACAGGAAGAAGGAACAGAGAAGACACAAGGAGGAAACATTTCAAAACAAAGGTGGAAAAAAGAAAACATAAATACAAAACCCTAACAAATATGGTGACGGTCCAAAAACCAAGATTGAAACAACCAAAAACCAAGATTCTGACAATCCAGAAAACAATATGATGAGAGTCCAGAAACCAAAATAGTGACGGTCCAGACCAAAATTGTGACTGTCAAGAACCAAGATGGTGGTGCTCCAAAAAAACAAGAATGTGACGGTCCAGAAAACAATATGAAGATGTCCACAAACAAAGATAGCAAACACAAGATAGTGATAAGAGAGTGACAGCCAATAGAATCAAGATGGTGACGGCCAAAAGCCTCGATTGTTAGGGTCCAAAAACCAAGATTGTGATGGTCCAAAAACCAAGATTGAAACAACCAAAAACCAAGATTCTGACAATCCAGAAAACAATATGATGAGAGTCCAGAAACCAAAATAGTGACGGTCCAGACCAAAATTGTGACTGTCAAGAACCAAGATGGTGGTGCTCCAAAAAAACAAGAATGTGACGGTCCAGAAAACAATATGAAGATGTCCACAAACAAAGATAGCAAACACAAGATAGTGATAAGACAGTGACAGCCAATAGAATCAAGATGGTGACGGCCAAAAGCCTCGATTGTTAGGGTCCAAAAACCAAGATCAAGACGACCAAAAACCAAGATCAAGACGACCAAAACCATTATTGTAACGGTCAAAAACCAAGATTGTGACGGTCTGACAACCAAGATGGTGACGGTCCAAAAATCAAGATCGTGACGACCAAAAACAAAAATGTTGAGGGTTCAAAAACCAAGATTGAAACGACCAAAAACCAAGATGGTGACGCACCAAAAACCAAGATCGTGAGGGTCCAACAACCAAAATTGTGACGGTTCAAAAACCAAGATTGTTATGTTTGTTATTGTTGAAGAACCAAGATGGTGGTGCTCCAAAAAAAAACAAGAATGTGACGGTCCAGAAAACAATATGAAGATGTCCACAAACAAAGATAGCAAACACAAGATAGTGATAAGACAGTGACAACCAATAGAATCAAGATGGTGACGGCCAAAAGCCACGATTGTTAGGGTCCAAAAACCAAGATCAAGACGACCAAAAACCAAGATCAAGACGACCAAAACCATTATTGTAACGGTCAAAAACCAAGATTGTGACGACCAAACACCAAGATTCAAACAATCAAAAACCAAGATTATGAGGGTCCAAAAACCAAGATGGTGACGGTCTAAAAACGAAGATGGTGACGGTCCAAAAACCAAGATTGTCGAGGTCCAATAACCAAGATTGAAACGGCCAAACACCAAAATTGTGAGGGTTCAAAAACCAAGATTTTGAGGGCCCAAAAATCAAAATGGTGACGGTCCAGAAACCAAGATTGTGATGGTCCAGAAACAAAGATTCAAACGACCAAAACAAAGATTGTGATGCTCCAGAAATCAAGATTGAAACAACCAAAATGGTGAGGGACCAAAAACTAAGATCGTCAGGGTCCCAAAACCAAGATTATGACGCTCAAAAATCAAGATGGTGACGCTAATCCTTACCCTCTGACATCAAAATTCAGCCATAAAACCCAAAGCAAACCCAAAGTGAACCTCTATGATCAACCTAAATTACTTTCATTCATATAAAATACATATGCACTCTAACATACCGTGAACTCGCTGAGAGAAATCCAAATAATAATGATAAAACATAAATTCTGTTGTTTGTTTGTTCTAAAGAAACAAGTTATGTGACATATATGCAGCTTGATAAACAAGACTACGTCTGGTGCAAGTTATGTCTTATTAGGAAGAATATTAATACAATGATTACAAGGTCAGACATAAAGATGCATGATACGTCTTTAATAATTATAATAATAATTTTGTTTAAATGGCTAGTTTGTATAATTCTTTATTGTCACCTTTATCTTTCATTCCCCTCAGGGGTTTGAGTGTTAGTAATTGGATGGAATGACTAAAACATATGGAGGAGCGTTTATTTTAATGAGGTCTTGATGATAATGCTAAAAGTTTGGGTAAAACATAACGACTGAGGCAGAGGCATTATAAACGCCTCACCCTTTGGCTACGAAGGCTGAAGGTGAACCTGATCGTCTGGTTTTCAGTCCGTTCGTCTCTCCGTAGTGATGAAGAATAACAAACTGTTTCCTGGCATGTCTCTTTGTTCAACTATAACACACAGGTGTGTCTCATTCCACAAACACCAGCCACCCCTCTACAGCTCTCAGTAAACTGGTTTAACTTCATTTCATCTCTTCAGTACAGAACATATTAACCCTCAAGGAGCTGATTCACTGAGTTGGTAATGTTATTTTCCCACTAACCATTTCAGGCCGTAGGAAATACAAAAAGGTGCAGTTTTCCCACAAAAATCTTCAAAATTCCACCCTACATCTATTTAAATGTTGCATCAAGAAGTATAAACAAGAAATAAGTGACAGGAAAAACCCAATAAAAAAATAACAACCAAGTTAAAATCATGCAGGATTACATTTTAACTGGGTAACTAAAAAACAATATTAACCATAAAATCAATTTTCATAACCAAGATTCTGACAGTCCAGAAAACAATATGATGAGAGTCCAGAAACCAAGAGAGTGACGGTCAAGAACCAAGATGGTGGTGGTGCAAATTACAAGAATGTGACAGTCCAGAAATCAAGATGAGGATGTCCACAAACAAAGATAGCAAACACAAGATAGTGATAAGACAGTGACAGCCAAAAGAACCAAGATGGAGTCAGATTCAGCACTGCAGGATTGCTTTGCATCTACGGATTGGAGTGTGTTTGAGGACAATAACATCAACACACACACGGACACTGTCATCTGCTACATTGGGAAATGCATCGATGACGTGGTACCGAAGGTTTCTGTACGGACATTCCCAAATCAAAAGCCCTGGGTAAACGGTGAGGTGCGCGGCAAACTGAAAGCGCGCACTCTCGCGCACACAGCGGGAGATTTGGAGGAGTACAGGAAGTCTAGGTATGATCTCCGGAGAGCAATAAAAAATGCAAAGAGACAGTACAAAGAGAAGGTGGAATCTGACTTCAAAGGCTGTAACACTAGGAATATGTGGGCGGGACTAAGGACAATGACTGACTACAAAGGAGCAGCGGGGGGTGCTGCGGGAGTGTCTGCGTGCGCATCTCTCCCAGATGAGCTAAACAGTTTTTTTGCACGCTTTGAGAGCAGCCAGGCTGTGGAGGTACAGAGGGACCAGGAGCTACACTGCCCTTTTGTTTTAAATAGGGCAGATGTGTGTAAATCCTTTAAAAGGGTTAACCCACACAAGGCTCCTGGACCTGATGGCATCCCTGGCCGTGTTCTCAGGGTGTGTGCAGTTCAGCTGGCAGAGGTGTTCACAGACATCTTCAACAGGTCCCTGCTGCAGTCTGTAGTCCCCACATGTCTTAAACACTCCACCATCATTCCTGTCCCCAAAAAGACAATCATCACCTGCCCCAACGACTACCGCCCAGTAGCACTCACCTCCATCATAATGAAGTGCTTTGAGCGGTTAGTCAAATTATTCATCACCTCCTCCCTCCCTGAATCTCTGGACCCCCTGCAGTTTGCCTACAGAGCAAACAGGTCCACAGACGACGCCATAGCCCTCACCCTCCACACTGCCCTCTCACACCTGGACCCGAAGAACAGGAACACATATGTGAGAATGCTGTTCATTGACTACAGTTCAGCATTCAACACCATTGTGCCCTCCAAGCTGGCCATCAAGCTCAGAGACCTCGGGCTCAACAGCGCCCTCTGCGACTGGATCCTGAACTTCCTGACGGGCAGACCCCAGGCAGTGCGGGTGGGAAACATCACATCCTCCACCCTGATTCTTAACACCGGTGCCCCTCAAGGCTGCGTGCTCAGCCCTCTCCTCTACTCCCTGTTCACCCACGACTGCGTGGCCACACACAGCTCCAACACCATCGTGAAGTTTGCTGATGACACGACCGTCATCGGCCAGATCACAGACGATGACGAGACGGCATACAGAGAGGAGGTCGAAAACCTGACATCTTGGTGCCAGGAGAACAACCTCCATCTCAACATCAGCAAAACAAAGGAGCTGATTGTGGACTACAGGAAGCAGCAGGGAGAGGGACACGCCCCCATCGCCATCAATGGGACTACGGTGGAGAGAGTCAAAAGCTTCAGGTTCCTTGGGGTCCACATCACTGAGGACCTGACATGGTCTCTTCACACCACCACCATCACCAAGAAAGCTCGACAGCGGCTCTTCTTCCTCCGCAGGCTGAGGAGGTTCAAAATGGATTCCAGGATACTCTGCAACTTCTACAGGTGCACGATAGAGAGTATCCTCACTGGCAGCATGACGGCCTGGTACGGCAGCTGCACCGACCTCGATCGTAAGGCTTTACAGAGGGTGGTGAAAACTGCACAGCACATCACCAGGACGGAGCTGCCATCCATGGAGGACCTTTACTCCCAGCGGCTCAGGAAGAAATCACTACGGATTATCAAAGACCCCCATCACCCCAGCCACAAACTGTTCTTTCTGTTGCCGTCTGGCAGACGTTACCGCAGCATCCGGGCAAGGACAAGAAGATTCGGAGACAGTTTCTTCCCGCGGGCAGTGAGACTGTTAAAAAATTGAACTGTTGAAACAACTTCAAACATTCAACTGCTACTCAGTAGTATGTATCTAATACCTAATATATATATATATCATTCCAATAACTTGTATATAGACTCATACTGCACTATTCCACATCATAACTTTATTTCATTTTTATAACTATTATTATTTTTGTATTGCTCTTGCTCTTATTGTTATTATGTTATGTTATTATGTTGCATTGTTGGAGAAGCCTGTGACATAAGATTTTCAACTGCATAATTACTCTGTAGCTATGTCAGATTGACAATAAAGAACCTTGAACCTTGAACCTTGAACTTGGTGGTGGTCCAGAAACCAAGATAGTGACGATCCAAACCAAAATTGTGACCGCCAAAAACCAAGATGGTGGTGGTCCAAAAACCAAGATGGCGACGGTCCAAAAACCAAGATGGTGGTGGTCCAAAAACCAAGATGGCGACGGTCCAAAAACCAAGATGGTGACGCTAAACCTTACCATGTGACATCAAAATTCAGCCATAAAACCCAAAGCCAACCCAAAAGGAACCTCTATGATCAACCTAAATTACTTTCATTCATACAAAATACATATGCACTCTAAAATACCGTGAACTCGCTGAGAGAAATCCAAATAATAATGATAAAACATCAATTCTATTAATAATAATAATAATAATAATAATAATACATGGGACTTATATAGCGCTTTTCAGGAAACTCAAAGAAAGAAAGTTATGTGACATGTATGCAGCTTGATATACAAGACAACGTCTGGTGCAAGTTATTACTTATTAGGAAAAATATTAATATTAATACAATGATTACAAGGTCAGACATAAAGATAAATTCATGAGTGTTAGTAATTGGACGTGATGACTAAAACATATGGAGGAGCGTTTATTTTAATGAGGTCTTGACGATAATGCTAACAGTTTGGGTAAAACATAATGGCAGAGGCATTAGATATCTGTATGTATATTTTCTATTTTGTATTTTGACATGTATATTTTATATTTTATTTTATATTTTATTTTATTTTATTTCTATTCTTGTATATTTTGTTTTATTGTAAAATGCCTTTTATGCTGCTGTAACAAAAACAATTTCCCAATTTGGGATCAATAAAGTACGATCTATCTATCTATCTATCTAGATACGCCTCGGCCTTTGGCTACGAAGGTTGAAGGTGAACCTGATCGTCTGGTTTTCAGTCCGTTCGTCTCTCCGTAGTTATGAAGAATAAAAAACTGTTTCCTGGTATGTCACAGGAAAATCTTGCATGTTAAAATCATGCAGGATTACATCTTAACTGGGTAAATAAAAAACAAAATTAACCATAAAATACATTTTCATAACCAATATTCTGACAGTCCAGAAAACAATATGATGAGAGTCCAGAAACCAAGATAGTGATAGTCCAAACCAAAACTGTGACGGTCAAGAACCAAGATGGTGGTGGTGCAAAAAAACAAGAATGTGACAGTCCAGAAACCAAGATGAGGATGTCCACAAACAAAGATAGCAAACACAAGATAGTGATAAGACAGTGACAGCCAATAGAGGAAAGATGGTGACGGCCAAAAAACAAAACTGTGAGTGTCCAAAAACCAAGATTGTGATGGTCCAGAAACTAAGATTGTGAGGGTCCAAAAACCAAGATGGTGACGACCAAAAACCAAGATGGTGACGGACCAAAAACCAAGATGGTGAGGGTCCAAAAACCAAGATGGTGACGGTCCAAAAACCAAGATGGTGAGGGTCCAAAAACCAAGATGGTGACGGACCAAACACCAAGATGGTGAGGGTCCAAAAACCAAGATGGTGACGGTCCAGAAACCAAGATCGTGAGGGTCCGAAAACCAGGATTGTGATTGTCCAAAAAACAAAATTGGGAGGGTTCAAAAACCAAGATTGAAACAACCAAAAACCAAGATTCTGACAATCCAGAAAATAATATGATGAGAGTCCAGAAACCAAAATAGTGATGGTCCAGACCAAAATTGTGACTGTCAAGAACCAAGATGGTGGTGCTCCAAAAAAACAAGAATGTGACGGTCCGGAAAACAATATGAAGATGTCCACAAACAATGATAGCAAACACAAGATAGTGATAAGACAGTGACAGCCAATAGAATCAAGATGGTGACGGCCAAAAGCCACGATTGTTAGGGTCCAGAAACCAAGATTGTGACGACCAAACACCAAGATTAAAACGACCAAAGACCAAAATTGTGATGGTCCAGAAACTAAGATTGTGAGGGTCCAAAAACCAAGATGGTGACGACCAAAAACCAAGATCGTGAGGGTCCAAAAACCAAGATTGTGATGGTCCAAAAAACAACATTTTGAGTGTTCTAAAACCAAGATTGTGATGGTCCAGAAACTAAGATTGTGAGCGTCCAAAAACCAAGATGGTGACGGTCTAAAAACCAAGATGGTGACGGTCCAAAAACCAAGATGGTGACGGTCTAAAAACCAAGATGGTGACGGTCCAAAAACCAAGTTGGTGACGGTCCAAAAACCAAAATTTTGAGGGTTCAAAAACCAAGATTGTGATGGTCCAGAAACTAAGATGGTGATAGTTCAAAAACCAAGATTGTGACGGTCCAAAAACCAAGATGGTGAAGGTTCAAAAACCAAGATGGTGACGGTCCAAAAACCAAGATTGTGAGGGTCCAAAAACCAAGATTGTGAGGGTCCAAAAACCAAGATTGTGAGGGTCCAAAAACCAAGATCGTGACGACCAAAAACCAAGATCAAGGCGACCAAAACCATTATTGTAACGGTCAAAAACCAAGATTGTGATGACCAAACACCAAGATTCAAACAACCAAAAACCAAGATGGTGACGACCAAAAACAAAAATGTTGAGGGTTCAAAAACAAAGATTGAAACGACCAAAAACCAATATTGCAACCGTCCAAAAACCAAGATGGTGACGGTCCAGAGACCAAGATCGTGAGGGTCCGAAAACCAGGATTGTGATGGTCCAAAAACCAAGATTCAAACAACCAGAAACCAAGATGGTGACGGTCCAAAAATCAAGATCGTGACGACCAAAAACAAAAATGTTGAGGGTTCAAAAACAAAGATTGAAACGACTAAAAACCAATATTGCAACCGTCCAAAAACCAAGATGGTGACGCACCAAAAACCAAGATGGTGACGGTCCAGAGACCAAGATCGTGAGGGTCCGAAAACGAGGATTGTGATGGTCCCAAAAACAAAATTGGGAGGGTTCAAAAACCAAGATTGTGACGGTCCAAACACCAAGATTGAAACAACCAAAAACCAAAATGTTGATGGTCCAGAAACTAAGATTGTGAGCGTCCAAAAACCAAGATGGTGACGGTCCAAAAACCAAGATGGTGACGGTCCAAAAACCAAGTTGGTGACGGTCCAAAAAACTAAATTGTGAGGGTCCAAAAACCAAGATTGTGACGGTCCAAAAACCAAGATGGTGACGGTCCAAAAACCAAGATGGTGACGGTCCAAAAACCAAGTTGGTGACGGTCCAAAAAACTAAATTGTGAGGGTCCAAAAACCAAGATTGTGACGGTCCAAAAACCAAGATGGTGACGGTCCAAAAACCAAGATGGTGACGGTCCAAAAACCAAGTTGGTGACGGTCCAAAAAACTAAATTGTGACGGTCCAAAAACCAAGATTGTGACGGTCCAAAAACCAAGATGGTGACGGACCAAACACCAAGATGGTGAGGGTCCAAAAACCAGGATTGTGATGGTCCAAAAAACAAAATTGGGAGGGTTCAAAAACCAAGATTGTGACGGTCCAAAAACCAAGATTGAAACAACCAAAAACCAAGATTCTGACAATCCAGAAAATAATATGATGAGAGTCCAGAAACCAAAATAGTGATGGTCCAGACCAAAATTGTGACTGTCAAGAACCAAGATGGTGGTGCTCCAAAAAAACAAGAATGTGACGGTCCGGAAAACAATATGAAGATGTCCACAAACAATGATAGCAAACACAAGATAGTGATAAGACAGTGACAGCCAATAGAATCAAGATGGTGACGGCCAAAAGCCACGATTGTTAGGGACCAAAAACCAAGATTAAAACGACCAAAGACCAAAATTGTGATGGTCCAGAAACTAAGATTGTGAGGGTCCAAAAACCAAGATTGTGACGACCAAAAACCAAGATGGTGACGGTCCAGAAACCAAGATCGTGAGGGTCCAAAAACCAAGATTGTGATGGTCCAAAAAACAACATTTTGAGTGTTCTAAAACCAAGATTGAAACGACCAAAAACCAAAATTGTGATGGTCCAGAAACTAAGATTGTGAGCGTCCAAAAACCAAGATGGTGACGGTCTAAAAACCAAGATGGTGACGGTCCAAAAACCAAGATGGTGACGGTCTAAAAACCAAGATGGTGACGGTCCAAAAACCAAGATGGTGACGGTCCAAAAACCAAGTTGGTGACGGTCCAAAAACCAAAATTTTGAGGGTTCAAAAACCAAGATTGTGAGGGTCCAAAAACCAAAATTGTGATGGTCCAGAAACTAAGATGGTGATAGTCCAAAAACCAAGATTGTGAGGGTCCAAAAACCAAGATTGTGAGGGTCCAAAAACCAAGATTGTGACGGTCCAAAAACCAAGTTGGTAACGGTCCAAAAACCAAGATGGTGAAGGTTCAAAAACCAAGATTGTGAGGGTCCAAAAACCAAGATTGTGAGGGTCCAAAAACCAAGATTGTGAGGGTCCAAAAACCAAGATTGTGACGGTCCAAAAACCAAGATGGTGACGGTCCAAAAACCAAGTTGGTGACGGTCCAAAAACCAAGATGGTGAAGGTTCAAAAACCAAGATTGTGAGGGTCCAAAAACCAAGATCGTGACGACCAAAAACCAAGATCAAGGCGACCAAAACCATTATTTTGGTCAGGACACGGAATTGGCAAGACCCCCGGCAGGAGAGTAGTCGGCGGGACCTCCAACAGCACTGGACATAGGGTTGGCAGGACCCCCGGCAGAAGAGTAGTCGGCGGGACCCCCAATGGGACAGGACATGGAGTTGGAGTGGAATCCACAGGTGAATTGGAGGAGGCAGGAAATGCAGCAGAAGACGTCAAAGTTGAGACCTGAGCAGCGAGGTTTGACATGTGTAGAGCCAAGGACTGCTGGCTTTCAACTAAGGCTCGCATCATCTGCTCATGTTGGCCCAGAAGATTTCCCTGATGAGAAATGGCGTGCTGGACCGGAACAGAGGCCGGAACCATGACTGCTGGGGCCAGAACTGGGGCTGGAACCATGGCTGTATGGGCCGGTTCTGGAGCCGGAACCATGGCTGTTGGGGCCACGGCTGGAATCCTGGCCTTGCGTCTCCTAGAGACCCTTTGGAGGCTCCGTGGACCTCCTAAGGCAAGGCGGGATCCCGAGAAGGGGTTTGAGGCTTGAGGCTGGCACTCAGGGCTACAACGAAAAAACTCTGAGAAATTCAGGCAAAGAGCTCCACAGCCATGGCACGTTATCCACCTCCATTTGAGCTCTTTTGAGGACAGCCTCTTTCTCCCTGCTAGTCGAGGTTCTACTCCACACAGCATAAAGACATCGAAGGGAGTAATCCAGAGAAAGCAATTCAGAATCAAAATCAAAAACATAATCCGCTGGGTCCATAATGGGTCGGTTCATTATGTTAGGATGCATGGAAGGGTAGGACCCAAATGCAGACTATCAAAAAAGGTAAAAGGTCTCGAAACAAAAAGCGAGCTTTATTTTAAAAGCTGAACAAAAACAAGGCATGAAACACATAGGTTGTACAAAAACTGACCGTGACCAACATGGAGGGAGACAGGAGAGACAACCGTGACTGACATGGAGGGAGACAGGAAAAACCAACAATGAACCGACAGGGGAACAAAGGAAGAGACAAGACTAAATACAGGGAGAGGTAATCACAAGACAAGACACAGCTGGGGTAAGGGAGGCAGAAACACAAGGGCAACAGGTGAACACAATCAGACAATCAGACACACCAGGGAAACTAACGACAGGAAGGCAAACACAGGAAGAAGGAACAGAGAAGACACAAGGAGGAAACATTTCAAAACAAAGGTGGAAAAAAGAAAACATAAATACAAAACCCTAACAAATATGGTGACGGTCCAAAAACCAAGATTGAAACAACCAAAAACCAAGATTCTGACAATCCAGAAAACAATATGATGAGAGTCCAGAAACCAAAATAGTGACGGTCCAGACCAAAATTGTGACTGTCAAGAACCAAGATGGTGGTGCTCCAAAAAAACAAGAATGTGACGGTCCAGAAAACAATATGAAGATGTCCACAAACAAAGATAGCAAACACAAGATAGTGATAAGAGAGTGACAGCCAATAGAATCAAGATGGTGACGGCCAAAAGCCTCGATTGTTAGGGTCCAAAAACCAAGATTGTGATGGTCCAAAAACCAAGATTGAAACAACCAAAAACCAAGATTCTGACAATCCAGAAAACAATATGATGAGAGTCCAGAAACCAAAATAGTGACGGTCCAGACCAAAATTGTGACTGTCAAGAACCAAGATGGTGGTGCTCCAAAAAAACAAGAATGTGACGGTCCAGAAAACAATATGAAGATGTCCACAAACAAAGATAGCAAACACAAGATAGTGATAAGACAGTGACAGCCAATAGAATCAAGATGGTGACGGCCAAAAGCCTCGATTGTTAGGGTCCAAAAACCAAGATCAAGACGACCAAAAACCAAGATCAAGACGACCAAAACCATTATTGTAACGGTCAAAAACCAAGATTGTGACGGTCTGACAACCAAGATGGTGACGGTCCAAAAATCAAGATCGTGACGACCAAAAACAAAAATGTTGAGGGTTCAAAAACCAAGATTGAAACGACCAAAAACCAAGATTGCAACCGTCCAAAAACCAAGATGGTGACGCACCAAAAACCAAGATCGTGAGGGTCCAACAACCAAAATTGTGACGGTTCAAAAACCAAGATTGTTATGTTTGTTATTGTTGAAGAACCAAGATGGTGGTGCTCCAAAAAAAAACAAGAATGTGACGGTCCAGAAAACAATATGAAGATGTCCACAAACAAAGATAGCAAACACAAGATAGTGATAAGACAGTGACAACCAATAGAATCAAGATGGTGACGGCCAAAAGCCACGATTGTTAGGGTCCAAAAACCAAGATCAAGACGACCAAAAACCAAGATCAAGACGACCAAAACCATTATTGTAACGGTCAAAAACCAAGATTGTGACAACCAAACACCAAGATTCAAACAATCAAAAACCAAGATTATGAGGGTCCAAAAACCAAGATGGTGACGGTCTAAAAACGAAGATGGTGACGGTCCAAAAACCAAGATTGTCGAGGTCCAATAACCAAGATTGAAACGGCCAAACACCAAAATTGTGAGGGTTCAAAAACCAAGATTTTGAGGGCCCAAAAATCAAAATGGTGACGGTCCAGAAACCAAGATTGTGATGGTCCAGAAACAAAGATTCAAACGACCAAAACAAAGATTGTGATGCTCCAGAAATCAAGATTGAAACAACCAAAATGGTGAGGGACCAAAAACTAAGATCGTCAGGGTCCCAAAACCAAGATTATGACGCTCAAAAATCAAGATGGTGACGCTAATCCTTACCCTCTGACATCAAAATTCAGCCATAAAACCCAAAGCAAACCCAAAGTGAACCTCTATGATCAACCTAAATTACTTTCATTCATATAAAATACATATGCACTCTAAAATACCGTGAACTCGCTGAGAGAAATCCAAATAATAATGATAAAACATAAATTCTGTTGTTTGTTTGTTCTAAAGAAACAAGTTATGTGACATATATGCAGCTTGATAAACAAGACTACGTCTGGTGCAAGTTATGTCTTATTAGGAAGAATATTAATACAATGATTACAAGGTCAGACATAAAGATGCATGATACGTCTTTAATAATTATAATAATAATTTTGTTTAAATGGCTAGTTTGTATAATTCTTTATTGTCACCTTTATCTTTCATTCCCCTCAGGGGTTTGAGTGTTAGTAATTGGATGGAATGACTAAAACATATGGAGGAGCGTTTATTTTAATGAGGTCTTGATGATAATGCTAAAAGTTTGGGTAAAACATAACGACTGAGGCAGAGGCATTATAAACGCCTCACCCTTTGGCTACGAAGGCTGAAGGTGAACCTGATCGTCTGGTTTTCAGTCCGTTCGTCTCTCCGTAGTGATGAAGAATAACAAACTGTTTCCTGGCATGTCTCTTTGTTCAACTATAACACACAGGTGTGTCTCATTCCACAAACACCAGCCACCCCTCTACAGCTCTCAGTAAACTGGTTTAACTTCATTTCATCTCTTCAGTACAGAACATATTAACCCTCAAGGAGCTGATTCACTGAGTTGGTAATGTTATTTTCCCACTAACCATTTCAGGCCGTAGGAAATACAAAAAGGTGCAGTTTTCCCACAAAAATCTTCAAAATTCCACCCTACATCTATTTAAATGTTGCATCAAGAAGTATAAACAAGAAATAAGTGACAGGAAAAACCCAATAAAAAAATAACAACCAAGTTAAAATCATGCAGGATTACATTTTAACTGGGTAACTAAAAAACAATATTAACCATAAAATCAATTTTCATAACCAAGATTCTGACAGTCCAGAAAACAATATGATGAGAGTCCAGAAACCAAGAGAGTGACGGTCAAGAACCAAGATGGTGGTGGTGCAAATTACAAGAATGTGACAGTCCAGAAATCAAGATGAGGATGTCCACAAACAAAGATAGCAAACACAAGATAGTGATAAGACAGTGACAGCCAAAAGAACCAAGATGGTGGTGGTCCAGAAACCAAGATAGTGACGATCCAAACCAAAATTGTGACCGCCAAAAACCAAGATGGTGGTGGTCCAAAAACCAAGATGGCGACGGTCCAAAAACCAAGATTGTGATGGTCCAGAAACTAAGATTGTGAGGGTCCAAAAACCAAGATGGTGACGACCAAAAACCAAGATGGTGACGGACCAAAAACCAAGATGGTGAGGGTCCAAAAACCAAGATGGTGACGGTCCAAAAACCAAGATGGTGAGGGTCCAAAAACCAAGATGGTGACGGACCAAACACCAAGATGGTGAGGGTCCAAAAACCAAGATGGTGACGGTCCAGAAACCAAGATCGTGAGGGTCCGAAAACCAGGATTGTGATTGTCCAAAAAACTAAATTGGGAAGGTTCAAAAACCAAGATTGAAACAACCAAAAACCAAGATTCTGACAATCCAGAAAATAATATGATGAGAGTCCAGAAACCAAAATAGTGATGGTCCAGACCAAAATTGTGACTGTCAAGAACCAAGATGGTGGTGCTCCAAAAAAACAAGAATGTGACGGTCCGGAAAACAATATGAAGATGTCCACAAACAATGATAGCAAACACAAGATAGTGATAAGACAGTGACAGCCAATAGAATCAAGATGGTGACGGCCAAAAGCCACGATTGTTAGGGTCCAGAAACCAAGATTGTGACGACCAAACACCAAGATTAAAACGACCAAAGACCAAAATTGTGATGGTCCAGAAACTAAGATTGTGAGGGTCCAAAAACCAAGATGGTGACGACCAAAAACCAAGATCGTGAGGGTCCAAAAACCAAGATTGTGATGGTCCAAAAAACAACATTTTGAGTGTTCTAAAACCAAGATTGTGATGGTCCAGAAACTAAGATTGTGAGCGTCCAAAAACCAAGATGGTGACGGTCTAAAAACCAAGATGGTGACGGTCCAAAAACCAAGATGGTGACGGTCTAAAAACCAAGATGGTGACGGTCCAAAAACCAAGTTGGTGACGGTCCAAAAACCAAAATTTTGTGGGTTCAAAAACCAAGATTGTGATGGTCCAGAAACTAAGATGGTGATAGTTCAAAAACCAAGATTGTGACGGTCCAAAAACCAAGATGGTGAAGGTTCAAAAACCAAGATGGTGACGGTCCAAAAACCAAGATTGTGAGGGTCCAAAAACCAAGATTGTGAGGGTCCAAAAACCAAGATCGTGACGACCAAAAACCAAGATCAAGGCGACCAAAACCATTATTGTAACGGTCAAAAACCAAGATGGTGACGACCAAAAACAAAAATGTTGAGGGTTCAAAAACAAAGATTGAAACGACCAAAAACCAATATTGCAACCATCCAAAAACCAAGATGGTGACGGTCCAGAGACCAAGATCGTGAGGGTCCGAAAACCAGGATTGTGATGGTCCAAAAACCAAGATTCAAACAACCAGAAACCAAGATGGTGACGGTCCAAAAATCAATATCGTGACGACCAAAAACAAAAATGTTGAGGGTTCAAAAACAAAGATTGAAACGACTAAAAACCAATATTGCAACCGTCCAAAAACCAAGATGGTGACGCACCAAAAACCAAGATGGTGACGGTCCAGAGACCAAGATCGTGAGGGTCCGAAAACGAGGATTGTGATGGTCCCAAAAACAAAATTGTGAGGGTTCAAAAACCAAGATTGTGACGGTCCAAACACCAAGATTGAAACAACCAAAAACCAAAATGTTGATGGTCCAGAAACTAAGATTGTGAGCGTCCAAAAACCAAGATGGTGACGGTCCAAAAACCAAGATGGTGACGGTCCAAAAACCAAGTTGGTGACGGTCCAAAAAACTAAATTGTGAGGGTCCAAAAACCAAGATTGTGACGGTCCAAAAACCAAGATGGTGACGGTCCAAAAACCAAGATGGTGACGGTCCAAAAACCAAGTTGGTGACGGTCCAAAAAACTAAATTGTGAGGGTCCAAAAACCAAGATTGTGACGGTCCAAAAACCAAGATGGTGACGGTCCAAAAACCAAGATGGTGACGGTCCAAAAACCAAGTTGGTGACGGTCCAAAAAACTAAATTGTGACGGTCCAAAAACCAAGATTGTGACGGTCCAAAAACCAAGATGGTGACGGACCAAACACCAAGATGGTGAGGGTCCAAAAACCAGGATTGTGATGGTCCAAAAAACAAAATTGGGAGGGTTCAAAAACCAAGATTGTGACGGTCCAAAAACCAAGATTGAAACAACCAAAAACCAAGATTCTGACAATCCAGAAAATAATATGATGAGAGTCCAGAAACCAAAATAGTGACGGTCCAGACCAAAATTGTGACTGTCAAGAACCAAGATGGTGGTGCTCCAAAAAAACAAGAATGTGACGGTCCGGAAAACAATATGAAGATGTCCACAAACAATGATAGCAAACACAAGATAGTGATAAGACAGTGACAGCCAATAGAATCAAGATGGTGACGGCCAAAAGCCACGATTGTTAGGGACCAAAAACCAAGATTAAAACGACCAAAGACCAAAATTGTGATGATCCAGAAACTAAGATTGTGAGGGTCCAAAAACCAAGATTGTGACGACCAAAAACTAAGATTGTGAGGGTCCAAAAACCAAGATGGTGACGGTCCAGAAACCAAGATCGTGAGGGTCCAAAAACCAAGATTGTGATGGTCCAAAAAACAACATTTTGAGTGTTCTAAAACCAAGATTGAAACGACCAAAAACCAAAATTGTGATGGTCCAGAAACTAAGATTGTGAGCGTCCAAAAACCAAGATGGTGACGGTCTAAAAACCAAGATGGTGACGGTCCAAAAACCAAGATGGTGACGGTCTAAAAACCAAGATGGTGACGGTCCAAAAACCAAGATGGTGACGGTCCAAAAACCAAGTTGGTGACGGTCCAAAAACCAAAATTTTGAGGGTTCAAAAACCAAGATTGTGAGGGTCCAAAAACCAAAATTGTGATGGTCCAGAAACTAAGATGGTGATAGTCCAAAAACCAAGATTGTGAGGGTCCAAAAACCAAGATTGTGAGGGTCCAAAAACCAAGATTGTGACGGTCCAAAAACCAAGTTGGTGACGGTCCAAAAACCAAGATGGTGAAGGTTCAAAAACCAAGATTGTGAGGGTCCAAAAACCAAGATTGTGAGGGTCCAAAAACCAAGATTGTGAGGGTCCAAAAACCAAGATTGTGACGGTCCAAAAACCAAGATGGTGACGGTCCAAAAACCAAGTTGGTGACGGTCCAAAAACCAAGATGGTGAAGGTTCAAAAACCAAGATTGTGAGGGTCCAAAAACCAAGATCGTGACGACCAAAAACCAAGATCAAGGCGACCAAAACCATTATTGTAACGGTCAAAAACCAAGATTGTGACGACCAAACACCAAGATTCAAACAACCAAAAACCAAGATGGTGACGGTCTAAAAACCAAGATGGTGACGACCAAAAACAAAAATGTTGAGGGTTCAAAAACAAAGATTGAAACGACCAAAAACCAATATTGCAACCGTCCAAAAACCAAGATGTTGAGGGTCCAAAAACCAAGTTGGTGACGGTCCAAAAACCAAAATTGTGAGGGTTCAAAAACCAAGATTGTGACGGTCCAAAAACCAAGATTGAAACAACCAAAAACCAAGATTGTGAGGGTCCAAAAACTAAGATTGAAACGACCAAAAACCAAAATTGTGATGGTCCAGAAACTAAGATTGTGAGGGTCCAAAAACTAAGATTGAAACGACCAAAAACCAAAATTGTGATGGTCCAGAAACTAAGATTGTGAGGGTCCAAAAACTAAGATTGAAACGACCAAAAACCAAAATTGTGATGGTCCAGAAACTAAGATTGTGAGGGTCCAAAAACGAAGATGGTGACGTTCTAAAAACGAATATGGTGACGGTCCAAAAACCAAGATGGTGTTGGTCCAAAAACCAAGATGGTGAGGGTCCAAAAATCAAGATTGTGACGGTCCAAAAATCAAGATTGTGACGGTCCAAAAACCAAGTTGGTGACGGTCCAAAAACAATATGATGAGAGTCCAGAAACCAAAATAGTGACGGTCCAGACCAAAATTGTGACTGTCAAGAACCAAGATGTTATTTTAATGAGGTCTTGAGGAAAATGCTAACAGTTTGGGTACAACATAATGACTGAGGCAGAGGCATTATAAACGCCTCACCCTTTGGCTACGATTAAAATACACAGCGTTACATAATGTTTGACTGCCTTCCAGACTCCATGTTGAGCTCATGAGCAGCATGGAAAATAATTTCATTTGTGCTGAAGACATGGAAAAACGGACAAGAAAAGAGACACGAAAAGACTACAAAGAGACACGCAAAGACTACATAGAGACACACAGAGACTACATAGAGACACACAGAGACTACATAGAGACACACAAAGACTGCATAGAGACACACAGAGACTACAAAGAGACACACAGAGACTACATAGAGACACACAAAGACTACATAGAGACACACAGAGACTACATAGAGACACACAAAGACTACATAGAGACACACAGAGACTACATAGAGACACACAGAGACTACATAGAGACACACAGAGACTACACAGAGACACACAGAGACTACATAGAGACACACAAAGACTACATAGAGACACACAGAGACTACATAGAGACACACAGAGACTACATAGAGACACACAAAGACTACATAGAGACACACAGAGACTACATAGAGACACACAAAGACTACATAGAGACACACAGAGACTACACAGAGACACACAGAGACTACATAGAGACACACAGAGACTACACAGAGACACACAGAGACTACATAGAGACACACAGAGACTACATAGAGACTCAAAGTAACCACAAATATATATATATATATATTAGGGCTGTCAGTCGATTAAAATATTTAATCGCGATTAATCGCATGATTGTCCATAGTTAATCGCGATTAATCGCAAATTAATCGCACATTTTTTATCTGTTCTAAATGTACCTTAGAGGGATATCTTTCAAGTTTTTAATACTCTTATCAACATATGAGTGGACAAATATGCTTTATATGTTTGTTTATTATCATTTGAACAATGACAAATATTCTCATGAATATTAAACACAACAACCTGAACATTACAAATATTCGCCTCAATTCAACCTGGAACCTCTCTCATACAATAATACTGTGTGTGTGTGTGTGTGTGTGTGTGTGTGTGTGTGTGTGTGTGTGTGTGTGTGTGTGTGTGTGTGTGTGTGAGATCGTTGGAGCTATGTGCAGCTCAAGGCATATATGCTCGAATGGGAGCTGCCTGGACGCTGCAATCATGTTGCGCGCACTATCCGTGCTGAGTGTGCTGACTTTTCGTACAATGTCCCACTGTCTGGCTACCTGCATAAAGTCAAGTGCTCGGCGCAGTTGTCGGCGAAATGTCATTGAAACAGCTCCTTATATTCGTTAGCGCAGCTAGCTAGCACCAGATGCTAACAACAACAACACGTAAGGTGTGCATCGCTCGCGCGAGTCGCGCCACACATACACACTCCCTCCCGGTCCTCCCGATGGCCAGTCCGGGCCTGCCAGTGAGCGTGGAAGTGTGGTCTGCCACAAGCGGGCAGCAGGAGCGGGGCTGTCAGCATCAGCTTGTCGATGGTATTTTACACTCGATGCGCTCTGAAACTACGGCGGCCGAGGACAAAAAATACACATGCGTTAATTGCGTTAAAATAATCAGTGGCGTTAATTTTTTTTTGCGTTAACGCGTTATTAACGCGTTAACTTGACAGCCCTAATATATATATATTTATTTAAAAAGGAATAATGGTGCATTTACCCTCTGGCGTTTGACGCGGCCAAAGAGGGACACAATAATGGAATTCAATTTCCTGATTATCACGTTCTGAGTGTAATTACATTCAACACGCTGCACCCCGCACATCGGAGGCATTTCCATAACGGCCTTTTTCATTTACAGCGCCTGTCATACAAATCCATTATCTCCCCCGGAAACAAGCCCATATTTCACGCGCTCTTGTGAATTAAAGAGGCTGCCTGCGTGCCTTTGTGCAACTTCCTGATCAGGAGTGGCCCAGTTTCTGAAAGTCAAGAACAGAAGTGTTTTATTCCTCAAACTTCTGCTGCTGCTGAGAGCTAACTCTGAGCTTTTTAATCTGGTGTTAATATAACAAGGGTTACAATAAGTAACCCGGCGTTATGCTGTGGACTTTATACGTGTTGAAGACGACGAGTGGTCTTAGGCTCTGAAACCAACACAGATAGGTAACATGATTTTAGTTTTGTATTTGTATAGTTTCCTGTTTTATTTAGAAATTCTGTTCTCCTTGTGTCTTGACTTGTCTTCCTTCCTGTGTTTTCCCTCCTGTTTGATTGTCTGATTGTGTTTCCCCTCCCCTCTACAGCTGTGTCTTGTGATTATTGTGTATTTAGTCTTGCTTTCCCTTATGTTCCTTGTCAGTTCGTTGTCGTCTTTTTCGTCATTCCCATGCTCGTCGTTCCTGTATGTCGTCTAGTCCGTTTGATCCCGACTCTGTTCTGCTTCTTTTTGGATTCCCCTTGGCTGCCTGGTTTGTTTCTAGTTTTGTCTTTTTCTTTTGTTGTTCTCCCCCTGCTGTCTTTGTATTTTGTTAGTAACAACCTTAATTGTAATAAAGCTCGCCTTTTGTTGTACCCCCATACCTGCCTCCTCTGTTTGCACTGCTTTTGGGTCCTACTTCATACCAAAACCCTGAGAGAACGAACCGTCCAAAGATGGACCCAACAGGCGACCAATACGAGGTAATTTATACCTTATTGTGTCGAAGGAATTACTGTGGATACGCCTCGAGTACAGAGGAGAGGCACTCAATCATGTCCACCGCACGCCAATAAGTCACTTCGAGGCCCTGGTTAACCTGTTAAGACCTGAGCTTGTTTTTCAGGCCTCAGGCTAAAAAATGACACGCCCAGAATGAATGACTATATCTTCACAATTAAAAGGGTTATATGTATAATTTTTTGTATCAAAGCAATGATACACCTGTGAGTTGGCTGTAGAAGTGTCAGGATCAATTTACCAACACCATCTGCTGTTCCTTTGGGGGTCCCACCAACACCATCATCTGTTCCTTTGGGGGTCCTGCTGATACCAGCTCCCCCTTCTTACACGTCTGCTTTGTGTTTACTCCTCCAGGCTCTCCCTTGTGACCCTGTTCAACATTCACTACTTATATAATATACTTGCTATATTCTGAGCAATCAACAGTTAATTCAGGCCCTAAAACTCTGTTTATGTTACTTAATTTCATGAGTTTAAACATTGATTTGAATATCTGGAAACGTTATAATCTATAATTTGTTGTCTATCCTTTGATGTGAGGGGTGAGGTGTTGTAGCTGTGATATTCCCCCTTGTAGTAGATCCTTTGTTGTCTAATCTAATTAGCCTTTGATGTCTGCCCTTTGTTGTCTAATCTAATTAGCCCTTTGATGTCTGTCCTTTGATGTGAGGGGTGAGGTGTTGTAACATGTAGGTGTGATATCACACCGACGTGTTATAAGCCTTTGATGTCAATCTAATTAGCCCTTTGATGTCAGTCCTTTGATGTAAGGTGGGTGAGGTGTTATAACATGCCGGTGTGATATCGCACCGGCGTGTTATAAGCCTTTGATGTCAATCTAATTAGCCCTTGAAGTCAATCTAATTAGCCCTTTGATGTATGTCCTTTGATCAGTGTTTGTAACTAGTATTAAGGCAGTCTCTTTTGAAGTTGTGTGAGACTGTCTCGCACCCCGTCCTCCTCCCACCCCGTCCCCCTCTCACCTCTTCTGTCACCCCCCTTCCTTTTGCTGTGATGTTGGAAGATAGTGAGGGGTGGAGTTAGGTAAAAAAGAAATCAGTGCAAACTAGATAAAAAGCCAGTCATTTCCACTCACCAAGTCACCTAAACTTTCAAAAACGAAAATGGCAAAGAGACGCATCGATATGGGTTTAATCAGCGAGACGCCTGTGACAACTTACCGCCATCCGTCGGGAGCGCCAGTCAAGAAACGGATGCAGTATCTGTGCCGGGTTCAGACCCTCCGTCTGAGGCTCTTCATGAAAAATGGAGTCTGGATGTGTGAGACTGTCTCCCCTCACACCCCCTCCCACCCCTCCCCTCCCCCAGCCGGTTACCTCCTGATTTTGCTATCAGCCATTCATTCTCATTCACTAAGTCACCTAAAAAATTAGATTAGTTTTTAATATGATTTGTGTTAACTATGGATGTTCTCTTAAGTTGTATGGCTTGTGAACTAATGTTTAATTACTTTACTAACTACAAGGGACTCTCTTTTTGAAAAGAGGGTAATACTAATTAAAAAATATGTTAATGACCCCCTGATATTGTATTTGTAATGTTTAATTACTTCACACAACTTTAAAAGCCCCTATGAAGTTGTTGTTAACTAAGGATGTTCTTTTGAAAATGTATGGCTTGTGAACTGGATGTTCTCTTTAGTTGTAGGGCTTGCAAACTAATGTTTAATTACTTTATTAACTACAACGAAGTCTCTTTGAGAGGAAAATAATAATTTAAAGATCTTAATGACCCCCTGGTATTGTCTTTTTATTGTTTAATTACTTTATTAACTATAAGGAAGATTTACTGGTGTGCTTCCCTAGATGATGTAAATAGTCTAAGTGTCATGTTAGGGGGACATTACGGAACTCAGGAGTCCGCCCTTGGAGGCTTGGAGAGCGGATAAAGAGAGGTGTATTTACCGGTGTTGAGCCCTGGATGATGTAAATAGTCTAAGTGTCATGTTAGGGGGACATTACGGAACTCAGGAGTCCGCCCTTGGAGGCTTGGAGAGCGGATAAAGAGAGGTGTATTTACCGATGTTGAGCCCTGGATGATGTAAATAGTCCAAGTGCCATGGTAGGGGGGCATTACGGAACTCAGGAGTCCGCCCTTTGAGGCGTTGTTAACATTAATGCTTTTTACTTTTGTTTTTGTTACTAAGATACTTTTTAGATACACTTTTGAAGTGAGCAACACTTTACAACTGGTAGAAAGTTAAGTACTTTGTATGGAATTGGGTTTTCTTTAGAGCTGTTTTCAGTGAGACAATGCAGTTTCTGATCATTTTAAGTTTCAAGGCTTTATGGCTTTATGGCATATGCCCATTAGCTACAGTGTAGATATGGCAATGAAAAACATAGGTCACAGGCTCCTCCAACAGTGCAGCAAATATATATATATATATATATATATATATATATATATATATACATATAGAGCACATAAAACAGATAAAATACTGCAATAGAATGTTTTGATATGACAGATTTGTGCGTAATTCTCTCACAAAGGAACTGTAAGATACACGTTTATGTATGGAAAACTTTATAACTTGGCATGTCATGCATAAAACCGGTGTCATCTTTCCTGAAACTGACGTGCTGTCCCTTTTACAAACAAGTTATTTTTCTGCTTCTTCACCCTCTGAATTTTCCTCCCCGTCCCTCTTCCTTCGGCCATCACAACAACAATCAAGTCAGATCTGTCAAATTAAACACCTCTTCCCAAAGCGTGACTTCCCTATTGAGGGGGTAGGGCAGTAGGGCCTGACCCGATTGGCCAAATATACTAACATGCAGAACGTATGGTATGTTTGAAAAAGACTAACCATCTATCCAGTTCTAGCTGTCTTTAAGATGTGACATTGCGCTCTGACTTTTTCCCCGTAAAATCGTGACAAACTATTACATATTCTTAAATTTGACCTTTTGCTGCTTGGTTGAAAATGATAGATGAAAAATAACTTTTTAAAAAGAGTCAAACAGCGAGGGACATTATACGGGTGAAAGAAACTCTCATTTCTACAGATGACTCCCCCCACTCAACGCAATAAGTCCCACCCCAATCAGCAAATCATCCAAAACTAAGGACCCCACTAAGACGACCGTTGAAAACTAGCCATGGATCTGAGAAAAACCTGATGTAGCC
Source organism: Trematomus bernacchii (assembly GCF_902827165.1). Taxonomy (NCBI): domain Eukaryota; kingdom Metazoa; phylum Chordata; class Actinopteri; order Perciformes; family Nototheniidae; genus Trematomus; species Trematomus bernacchii. The sequence continues at coordinate 407,939 of NW_022987857.1, read as the reverse complement.
TACCCTTATTATCACCAGGATAACGGATATGGGCTTAATGACTGGATGTTACAAAGTAAGGGAGAGGATGTTCCCGAAGAAGAGCTTTCCTCTATATCATATCCATGTAAGGTCTTTAGGACAAAAGAGGACTATGATAAAATGACATATGAAGAATATCTTTCTTTAAAAGATGGTATTATAGATAACCTTTATATAAACAATATATCTCATACAACTCGCCAAGATCGCAAATGACAATTAGCAGAAAAGAAAAGCAAAAGTAAAGAAAACCGAAGAAAAAGAAAAAGCAAAATGAAAAGGCGAAAAAATGAAAAGCAAACACAGAATGCGAATGAAAAGAAAAGGGACAATAGGACGGAAAAAGACAAAAAGAAGGAAGGTGAAAGAAAAAGGAACAAAGTGAAGAAATGTCAACTAACTATAGAGGATGCTGATAGTGTTGTAGAGCCATTACCGGATCATAATAATCTTATAGATCATCTACCGCTAACCGACTGTTGCAAATGTGTTGAACAAATACCAAAAGCAATGGCAGAGCTTTGCTTCAATATAATGGGAGAAAAAGCACGATACTATGGAATTGCCCAAATTGGCGACAGTGCCAGAACATGTATTAAAAGACTGTTGGAGGATCTCTATTCTAGTATCGGTTGTCATTACAGCGAAGGATATGCCAAAACGTGTGACGACATAGACAAAGCTTTTGAAGACAATTATATGGTACCCGTCCTTACAGCTAAACAAATCCTATGCCAGGTATTCAACAGACCACAAGAAGCACAAGAAGCCCCAGAAAGGATTACATTCAGAGCTAATAATGGTGAAACCGAAGAAGAAGCAAAGCAGATTATAATCGTTGCGGGTGAAAGGATAGAGAATTTGCAAGTGATGTTAATGCACTTATCTGATATAAAAAATGCATTCATTTACTTCCAAGAGACCCCTAAACATCTACTTGGGCAATGTGAATTGAACGATAAACCGATCACTGTAAATGAAACGCGGAGAGAAGCAGCAGTGCAAATCGTTAAGTCTATTACCTTGTATGCACTACGACATTAACTTGGTCAAATGTAATATGTCTTTCTGAAAATGTGGCGAATGGTGTGTTTTTCAATTAAGCAACCATAACAAATGAAAATGTGTTTTATTTTTGCTTTCATATATAGTAATAGTATTAACTCCTTTGACTAGACTGTACTAAAATAAGACGTTTCACTGTTAAATAAAAATGGAAGTAGAAAATCGAGATAATGATGAGGTTCGTTATGTATCCAGTAACTATGAACAGCAGTAAAAAATGTTATTTAACCCTTTAACTCTAAATGACAAATCTAAAATAGCCTCTAGCTTATCTATACGTTTGTGATTTTAACACTTATTCACTGACACAAGGCAGATTTTGGCTTTTTTCTCTTGCCAAGATACTTTTAGACACACTTTGAGGTATGCAAAACCTTAAAACTAGAAAATTAAGTACATTGTCTGATTAGATTTTTTCTTAAAGACTGTTTCTCTAAAAGGCAAGTTTGTGATTTTTAACACTTATTTACTGACACAAGGCAGATTTGGACTTTTTTCTCTTTTCTTGTGTTACCAAGATACTTTTAGATACACTTTGATGTATGCAACACTTAACAAAAGGGTATAATATGAAGTACTTTGTAAGGAATGGGGGTTTCTTTAATACCCCGTTTTTATTTTTAAAAACACTTGTACAGTTAAATAATGTAGGTTTTCTCTGATATTTTAGTTATTTTCAGCTACCAAGATACTTTTTTTTTTTATGTAGGAACATTTGGCAACTGGTAGAATGTCAATTATTTTGTAATAAATGTATTTTCTTAAAGACTGTGACTCTAAAAGGGAAGTTGGTGATTTTAACACTTTTATTTTTTCTCCCGTTGTCTTTCACTTACTTTTTGGATACAGTTTTATGTATGACAACTTTACAACTGGTAGAAAGTTAAGTACTTTTTCTGAACAGATTTTCTTTAAGACTGTGACTCTTAAAGGCACTCTGAGATTTTAGCAAGACAATCCAGTTTTATGGAAGTAACTTAAATTATTTTTGTTTTTTCTCCTACAAAGATACTTATAGTTACACTTTAATGGATGCAAAACTTTATAACTTGGTAAAATATTCATTAATTTGTAATTGTAATTGTTTTTCAACATACTATTGTACACAATGACTTTTCCATATATATATATTTATTTTTTCTGACAAACTATACTTTGACTTTTTCCGTAAAATCGTGGCAAACTATTACTTATTCTTAAATTTGACCTCTTGCTGCTTGGTTGGAAATGATAGATGAAAAAGCTACAAAGCTTAAAGAACTTTCTAAAAACTCTCAATTCTACAGATGACTCCCCCCACTCAACGCAATAAGTCCACCCCCCAGTCAGCAAATCATCTAAAACGAAGGACCCCACTAAGACGACCGTTGAAATCTAACCAGGGATCTGAGAAAAACCAAGTCTCCCCCCGCGAGTTGCAGCCAGGAACAAACTCCTGGACTACCATCATCACCACCATTGTGGACACCCAAATCTTGCAGTACTACAGCTGCTGATGTTACTCCTGGGGCCAAGACGTCTCTGTTTTTGAACATAGTGAAATCGGAGTTGGTTGATATTCTGGAGAGGGTGCTGCATCGGTACAGAGAAGAAATCTGCAATGGATGCCGAGTCAGTGACCCCGGCCAGAGGCAACACGATTGTCTGAATGACATTCCAGAATATTTCTTCAGAAACAATTACAACGCGTTAATGAAAAGACTTTGGCTCGCCGACTTCATTACTGAGATTGACCAGAGTCTTAATGATAAAAACATTTACACGGCTGAATGGAGGATCCAAGGCGCTTCGGAGGCTTTTCTGCACAATCTCAAAAACTGCAGACGCCTCAAGGAGAGACTTGAAAAGATCCATGCCGAGCTGGATGGAGAGGAAGAAGACTAATAACCAGCGGTTGATTGAAGCCAGGGATTTTTTTCGATACTTTGACTTTTCTTTAAAGTAAAATGAAAATGGGTAACTGCTACGGAAAACAATCTGTATATATCTATCAGAATGCAGTCAATACCGGTTTAATAAGTGTGTTGTTGACGACGATTGAAAACAGAATGAATAGTGATCCCCGTGTAAACAGAACGGCTGAAGTTTGTAAACTAGAAGACATTTTGGATATTGTTCATTCTGGCAGTACTATTCCGGGTCATTGGGAAACGATTGTAAACGAAACATTTAAAGTGGTACTGGAATCTTCATTTTCCGAAACATTCTGTAACATTACCGAAGAAATGAAACAAACACCAAAAGTGTATCATGTGCTCGCATTGTATGCTCTGTTTGTAGATGTAATGCATCTTTGTGTCAAAAACAGCATACACATGAATACTTTGGCCGAAGTGCAAAAACTCCATTATAATATTTCCCTTCATCTGGGGGATTCTGTGCTGGAGAAGATCCGGGGGATGTTGCAATCAGTATTAATGTATTATTGATTCCTATGGGGTGAAAACAATAAATTGTAAATATGAAATTCTGCAAATAAAAAGTGTTTTTTACATTTTTAAAAACTGTTGTCTTCAAATCATAGTATGGTATTTCCTACATATCATTTAAAAAAAGAGTCACAGTGTAGAATGTCCGAACATTTATTTTAAAAGTACTAGTATAGTATGTTAAAAGTATCTTGAAAAAAGTCCAAGTATAGTATGTAGTTAAGAATTATATTATATAGTTTGTCTGCAATGTCAGTATAGGATCTCTAAAAAAAAAAAAATTAGAGAAAGTCATAGTATAGTTTGACAAAAAGATCCTGAAAAAAGTCATGACTTACCGTGTGTTGAAATGGTTTTGAATAAACACATCAGTATTTAAAAAAGTAAAATTATATCAAGTGCATCAGACAACTCAAATTACTCCATTTGAACCATATTATAAATAAGTAAAGAATGGTCATAGTATATAGCAGGGCTGTTTAATAGTTTTCGGTGTTTCTGTGTGTCGGTGTTTCAGTGTTTCAGTGTTTCAGTGTTTTGTGCTTCTGTGTTTTTGTGTGTCAGTGTTTTCAGTGTTTCAGTATTTCAGTGTTTTGTGTTTCAGTGTTTCAGTGTTACAGTGTTTTGTGCTTCTGTGTTTTGTGTGTCAGTGTTTCAGTGTTTCAGTATTTCAGTGTTTTGTGTTTCAGTGTTTCAGTGTTTCAGTGTTTTGTGTGTCAGTGTTTCAGTGTTTACAGCCTTTCTTTGCTCTGATCAATCTCCAGGGATCCTCCCCCTGGAAGGAATATAGCAGGATGAGAGAAAAACATTTAAAAAAACGTATCTTAGAAGTGGCTATAGCATTTGATGCAATTCTAAAAGATAGTCAGATTCCTAAAAAGTTACAAACGGATGCTGGAAAATAATTATTTAACAAGATTTTTGAAGCCTTGCTGAAGAAACAAATAATTCTTTTCCAGCATCCGTTGTAAAGTTGTCATCCAAAAAGTAAGTGAAAGACAACGGGAGAAAAAATAAAAGTGTTAAAATCACCAACTTCCCTTTTAGAGTCACAGTCTTTAAGAAAATACATTTGTTACAAAATAATTGACATTCTACCAGTTGCCAAATGTTCCTACATAAAAGTGTATCAAAAAAGTATCTTGGTAGCTGAAAATAACTAAAATATCAGAGAAAACCTACATTATTTAACTGTACAAGTGTTTTTAAAAATAAAAACGGGGTATTAAAGAAACCCCCATTCCTTACAAAGTACTTCATATTATACCCTTTTGTTAAGTGTTGCATACATCAAAGTGTATCTAAAAGTATCTTGGTAACACAAGAAAAGAGAAAAAAGTCCAAATCTGCCTTGTGTCAGTAAATAAGTGTTAAAAATCACAAACTTGCCTTTTAGAGAAACAGTCTTTAAGAAAAAATCTAATCAGACAATGTACTTAATTTTCTAGTTTTAAGGTTTTGCATACCTCAAAGTGTGTCTAAAAGTATCTTGGCAAGAGAAAAAAGCCAAAATCTGCCTTGTGTCAGTGAATAAGTGTTAAAATCACAAACGTATAGATAAGCTAGAGGCTATTTTAGATTTGTCAATTAGAGTTAAAGGGTTAAATAACATTTTTAACTGCTGTTCATAGTTACTGGATACATAACGAACCTCATCATTATCTCGATTTTCTACTTCCATTTTTATTTAACAGTGAAACGTCTTATTTTAGTACAGTCTAGTCAAAGGAGTTAATACTATTACTATATATGAAAGCAAAAATAAAACACATTTTCATTTGTTATGGTTGCTTAATTGAAAAACACACCATTCGCCACATTTTCAGAAAGACATATTACATTTGACCAAGTTAATGTCGTAGTGCATACAAGGTAATAGACTTAACGATTTGCACTGCTGCTTCTCTCCGCGTTTCATTTACAGTGATCGGTTTATCGTTCAATTCACATTGCCTAAGTAGATGTTTAGGGGTCTCTTTGAAGTAAATGAATGCATTTTTTATATCAGATAAGTGCATTAACATCACTTGCAAATTCTCTATCCTTTCACCCGCAACGATTATAATCTGCTTTGCTTCTTCTTCGGTTTCACCATTATTAGCTCTGAATGTAATCCTTTCTGGGGCTTCTTGTGCTTCTTGTGGTCTGTTGAATACCTGGCATAGGATTTGTTTAGCTGTAAGGACGGGTACCATATAATTGTCTTCAAAAGCTTTGTTTATGTCGTCACACGTTTTGGCATATCCTTCGCTGTAATGACAACTGATGTCATGCGGTACCCGGAACGAAATGGACCAATCCCGAAGAGCTATGGCCACACCCAGCGGCGCTGGCCGCACCCTCTGCCAGCCTAACATTTACTGTTGGAAGCTCTGGTTCAGTTCACAATCGATCCAGTCATGCCACTGCCAAGGACCTGTTTCCTGAAATGTGAGGAGAAATCTGAGCTGTTTGTCCTACCGACGGAAGAACCACGACGAAGTCAGTGGTTGAAATGTCTTTTTAACACTGTTCCTCCAGAGGTTCGAAGAACCGGCATTTCACAGACGAAAGCTTCCAAAACATTGCCCAGTTTGAGGCCGGATATGCACAGCTTGTTTGGACCGTTTGGAGCAGGGGAAGATTCGGGTACACAACCTGTAAGTTTGCGTTGTTATTTGTGTATTTATCAAACAAGGTAGCTACCACGACTGTTTAAATGTGTAAACATGTTTCGGACTGCTAAGCCAGTGCTAACTGTGCTAACTAAGTTGCTAGCGTTTCCATATATCAACTCCAATATTAGCAGATCGCCTTACATACATGTTCCTCATAGCTGGATAATGTCTGCATTCACACACGAAATAGTCATAGACCGTATACTCCTGGTGATTTACCGTTCGGTCAGTCGCGAAATGTAATTACATTATAGCTGGCGTAGCGTGTATGCTACCGATCTACCGACGGAGCTAGACCTTAGTTTGGTCGGAAAAACATTTTTGTTATGCTACGTTGCTAGCGTTTAAATATATCAACTACAATGTCAGCAGATGGCCTTACATGTTTGTCATGGCAGGAGAATGTCTGCAGTCACACACACGGAATACTCATACAGTATACTCCGGGTGATTTACCGTACATTGTGACAGTACATGTATAGCTAACGAGGCTAGCTATGCATGTATAGCTAACGAGGCTAGCTATACATGCTAGCGGGAAACATTGTATGACCGAACGTAGCAGACTACCCGTAGAATAATGCAATTATAAACACGTTATTGCTAGCCTAATATGAACCACTAACTTTTGTTCATAGTAGTTTTATTACACTCCGTTCCTCCAAGCTAACGTTCATATCGTGTTAGCTACCAAGGTAAACAAAGCTAGGTTAGCATATTAGCAGGCAAGCTGTTCATTAGATAGATGCACACTCCTACCACAACTACTACTAACGAATCTAAAACAACTAAGTTTCTCTAATATTTTGTGATTTGCATTTTATTTCGTCCAGCCAGATCCTGCTGGACAATACATGACTGGACGACCACACTGAGGCATCGTCTCAAAAAGCCCCGGCTGCTATAAGCAAGATGCCGACAACGGGGAGTAATTGACGATATACCGTGTATATATGTATATTTACGTTCATTTTGTACATTTCTAAAAATAAAGTTTAATGGAAATACTTAGTAGGCCTATCCTTTCTTCCCTGAATTATTTGCTCCTATAACATATCATTCATATATAGCAAACCATGATTTGATTTCTCATCAAACAGTAGTAGTTTATAACGGGTAAACATAACTTACTCTTTGTTATGACCGGCTCGTAGGCCACAACGGAAAGACAAGGAGACATACACGAGTTTACAAAACCACGGCACATTTATTGTGGTAAATGCAGAGATAGGTGGTCAGGGGAGAGGATTGCTGAGCTGCTTGGAGGGAGAGAGGGGCTGCCGTTTGACTCCGGGCAGCTGGCTAGCACCTCGGCTCCGGCCAGGTGTCCGTGATCGCGCTGATTAGCCTCTTCAGCTCCACCCCATCGTAAGACAAAGGCCCTGGGGCCGTCATACTCTTCTATAACAACAGTTGTAGCTACAGTTCGGTTAGTTGGCGTATAAAATATACGGCTGTACCGACGCCATGATAAGACTGATGTTCGGCTGAGAGCAGCCGTTTAGACATGGGCGCAGCCTCTCTGGTGGTTGACTAATCAGAACAGAGTGGCCGAGCTGACCAATCAGAGCACACTAGGCTCACAGGGAGGGGGGGGCAAGAGCTCCAACGAGTCGTTTAGTGGAGAGAGTGAATACTGCTGAATACACATGCTTGACAGAGATGCTGTATGCGAAACCAATGTGAGTTTGGAAAATTGCACAGTATAAATCTATTTTAGTATACCTCAACAATGTAATTATGATCAGTGGAAATGGCCATGACATGGGACCTTTAATACATGTTCTGGCACTGTCACCAATTTGGGCAATTCCATAGTATCGTGCTTTTTCTCTCATTATATTGAAGCAAAGCTCTGCCATTGCTTTTGGTATTTGTTCAACACATTTGCAACAGTCGGTTAGCGGTAGATGATCTATAAGATTATTATGATCCGGTAATGGCTCTACAACACTATCAGCATCCTCTATAGTTAGTTGAAATGTCTTCACTTTGTTCCTTTTTCTTTTCACCTTCCTTCTTTTTGTCTTTTTCAGTCCTATTGTCCCTTTTCTTTTCATTCGCATTCTGTGTTTGCTTTTCATTTTTCTTTTTCTTTTTCTTCGGTTTTCTTTACTTTTGCTTTTCTTTTCTGCTAATTGTCGTTTGCGATCTTGGCGAGTTGTATGAGATATATTGTTTATATAAAGGTTATCTATAATACCATCTTTTAAAGAAAGATATTCTTCATATGTCATTTTATCATAGTCCTCTTTTGTCCTAAAGACCTTACATGGATATGATATAGAGGAAAGCTCTTCTTCGGGAACATCCTCTCCCTTACTTTGTAACATCCAGTCATTAAGCCCATATCCGTTATCCTGGTGATAATAAGGGTAGGCTACATCAGGTTTTTCTCAGATCCATGGCTAGTTTTCAACGGTCGTCTTAGTGGGGTCCTTAGTTTTGGATGATTTGCTGATTGGGGTGGGACTTATTGCGTTGAGTGGGGGGAGTCATCTGTAGAAATGAGAGTTTCTTTCACCCGTATAATGTCCCTCGCTGTTTGACTCTTTTTAAAAAGTTATTTTTCATCTATCATTTTCAACCAAGCAGCAAGAGGTCAAATTTAAGAATATGTAATAGTTTGTCACGATTTTACGGGGAAAAAGTCAGAGCGCAATGTCACATCTTAAAGACAGCTAGAACTGGATAGATGGTTAGTCTTTTTCAAACATACCATACGTTCTGCATGTTAGTATATTTGGCCAATCGGGTTAGGCCCTACTGCCCTACCCCCTCAATAGGGAAGTCACGCTTTGGGAAGAGGTGTTTAATTTGACAGATCTGACTTGATTGTTGTTGTGATGGCCGAAGGAAGAGGGACGGGGAGGAAAATTCAGAGGGTGAAGAAGCAGAAAAATAACTTGTTTGTAAAAGGGACAGCACGTCAGTTTCAGGAAAGATGACACCGGTTTTATGCATGACATGCCAAGTTATAAAGTTTTCCATACATAAACGTGTATCTTACAGTTCCTTTGTGAGAGAATTACGCACAAATCTGTCATATCAAAACATTCTATTGCAGTATTTTATCTGTTTTATGTGCTCTATATGTATATATATATATATATATATATATATATTTGCTGCACTGTTGGAGGAGCCTGTGACCTATGTTTTTCATTGACATATCTACACTGTAGCTAATGGGCATATGCCATAAAGCCATAAAGCCTTGAAACTTAAAATGATCAGAAACTGCATTGTCTCACTGAAAACAGCTCTAAAGAAAACCCAATTCCATACAAAGTACTTAACTTTCTACCAGTTGTAAAGTGTTGCTCACTTCAAAAGTGTATCTAAAAAGTATCTTAGTAACAAAAACAAAAGCAAAAAGCATTAATGTTAACAACGCCTCAATGGGCGGACTCCTGAGTTCCGTAATGCCCCCCTACCATGGCACTTGGACTATTTACATCATCCAGGGCTCAACATCGGTAAATACACCTCTCTTTATCCGCTCTCCAAGCCTCCAAGGGCGGACTCCTGAGTTCCGTAATGTCCCCCTAACATGACACTTAGACTATTTACATCATCCAGGGCTCAACACCGGTAAATACACCTCTCTTTATCCGCTCTCCAAGCCTCCAAGGGCGGACTCCTGAGTTCCGTAATGTCTCCCTAACATGACACTTAGACTATTTACACCATCTCGGGAAGCACACCAGTAAATCTTCCTTATAGTTAATAAAGTAATTAAACAATAAAAAGACAATACCATGGGGTCATTAAGATCTTTAAATTATTATTTTCCTCTCAAAGAGACTTCGTTGTAGTTAATAAAGTAATTAAACATTAGTTTGCAAGCCCTACAACTAAAGAGAACATCCAGTTCACAAGCCATACATTTTCAAAAGAACATCCTTAGTTCACAACTTCATCGGGGCTTTTAAAGTTGTGTGAAGTAATTCAACATTACAAATACAATATCAGGGGGTCATTAACATATTTTTTAATTAGTATTACCCTCTTTTCAAAAAGAGAGTCCCTTGTAGTTAGTAAAGTAATTAAACATTAGTTCACAAGCCATACAACTTAAGAGAACATCCATAGTTAACACAAATCATATTAAAAACTAATCTAATTTTTTAGGTGACTTAGTGAATGAGAATTAATGGCTGATAGCAAAATCAGGAGGTGACCGGCTGGGGGAGGGGAGGGGTGGGAGGGGGTGTGAGGGGAGACAGTCTCACACATCCAGACTCCATTTTTCATGAAGAGCCTCAGACGGAGGGTCTGAACCCGGCACAGATACTGCATCCGTTTCTTGACTGGCGCTCCCGACGGATGGCGGTAAGTTGTCACAGGCGTCTCGCTGATTAAACCCATATCGATGCGTCTCTTTGCCATTTTCGTTTTTTGAAAGTTTAGGTGACTTGGTGAGTGGAAATGACTGGCTTTTTATCTAGTTTGCACTGATTTCTTTTTTACCTAACTCCACCCCTCACTATCTTCCGACATCACAGCAAAAGGAAGGGGGGTGACAGAAGAGGTGAGAGGGGGACGGGGTGGGAGGAGGACGGGGTGCGAGACAGTCTCACACAACTTCAAAAGAGACTGCCTTAATACTAGTTACAAACACTGATCAAAGGACATATATCAAAGGGCTAATTAGATTGACTTCAAGGGCTAATTAGATTGACATCAAAGGCTTATAACACGCCGGTGCGATATCACACCGGCATGTTATAACACCTCACCCACCTTACATCAAAGGACTGACATCAAAGGGCTAATTAGATTGACATCAAAGGCTTATAACACGTCGGTGTGATATCACACCTACATGTTACAACACCTCACCCCTCACATCAAAGGACAGGCATCAAAGGGCTAATTAGATTAGACAACAAAGGGCAGACATCAAAGGCTAATTAGATTAGACAACAAAGGATCTACTACAATGGGGAATATCACACCTACATGTTACAACACCTCACCCCTCACATCAAAGGATATCGCACCTATCTGTGATATCACACCTACACGTGATAACACCTCGAACAAAGGGGCTAATTAGCATATCAAAGGAGCTCATTAGCATAAGTAGTAGTAGGTGTGACCTGTCACAGCACCTGTCACTTTTTATGCATACTAATGTGATTGGACAGTATCAGTATAACTACTCAAACAGGGTAAGTCTTTTTCTTTTTCTTTGTTCTTTCATTGACGCTGCCTGATATTAATGTGTGTGTTTCTTAAGCCGGAAATATATTAATGTGTTTTTAAGCTGGTATTTATATATATATATATTATGTGTATTAAGCTATATACGCTGAATAATCCGCTGGAATCTATTGTTTTGGCTCCCGAATAAGAAAGATGGTGTCTGCTTAATTCTGGTAATAGTGTGTTTGTTGAACAAACCGATGGAGTCTATTGTTCTTAGTCCCAAATAAGTCAGATGGAATCTGCTTAATTGTGGTGATAAAAGTCTGTGGGAGTCCGAAGTATACTCTTTAATCATTGCGTGTGTATTACGATAGGAATTACGGATTTCTACGTTAAATAGACGATATTCTTTTAATAGTTTTTTACTTGTTTCCCAATTTGTCACATAATAGCGTGTGAGTTGCATCGGACGACCATAGACTACCAAATAGTTTTGATGGTGTCTGCTATTCGGATTGTTATTACCACACATGTGGTTTCTTTGTTAAGATCAGCACCTCATGATTTTAATCTCATCTGTGAGAATCCATTGTGTTCTTTAAAAGCTCTTTGTTCTTCAGGTCAGATGTCAAATTACTCAGTATCCATCTTGTTTTGACCCCATGACGAACGAACACATGTCAGTCGCCATTTTGTGAAAGGAAATTCAAAGATTCCTTTGTTCTTTGTCATCCATTTAGTTTGACCCCATGAGATCAACTCATTCTTTCTGACCACCATCTTGTGAAAGACAAATCATTGTTCTTTTGTCACATTTTGAATTCGAAAAGGTTTAATTTAGCTAAATCGGAGTATCTATACATATTGTAGTTAGATTTGTGTGTTTGATAAGAAGGATTATTGTATTTTCACTGTGCAGTGTGTTGTCAGATATTGGATTTTAAGCTCTCCAAACTGAATTTTGAAATATTTGTGCTTGCAAATGTGTTTTGGCGTGTTTATGCTTTATTGTTTCCAATTTCTCAAGGGTGTTTAGACGTTTTAATCACTAGGAAAGTTGGACTGAACCATTTTGTAATTATCTTCCCATTTAAAAAGTTATTTTTAAGAAACAGAAGCTTAGTCTTGTTAAATAGAAGTCAGTTTTACTACAGCTACCTCTGGTGGAGGAAAGTGAAAATTACAACAGCGCACTCTGCTGGTTGTACTAAATTGTTGCATATTACAGTAGTAAAAATGTATAAATACGACACATAACACATTTTAGTCAGAATTACAATTATATGCTGAAGTTTAATTTCAAGTGTTATAATTTAACACATACTTCACCACACACAGATAGAGATTACATGTGGTTTCTAAAATAAGAAACCTTACATAATAGTCTTTCGACCTAGACTGTAGAGTACACAAACACCATTTTATTGAAGTATTGAAGTTAACACAATTTATGACATTTGCATAATTTCATAAACTTGAGTTTGTACTTGACTGTACACAGCATATTTGGATTTCAAATGTTGTGTGATGTATCGTCTTCAAACAGCATACATGTGGTAGAAGCAGCAGATCTGCCAGTAAAGGAAGACACCGCATAAATAACAGAAGAGGCTCCAGTTATCCAAACTCCAAAGCAGAATCCAAGTCTGACCGAAGTGCCTCCTCCCGACATATCAGAGAACAACCCTTTTCACCAAGCCCCAAATGTTGGATTTATAGGAGAAGTATTGGAGTTGGATGGAGTCTCCATGGACAGAAGTGTCAAATAATTGGAGTATGAAGTAAGAATGCTAACCAGTAAATCCAAACAGCTGATTGAATCAACAGCAGAGCACCCGGGTGGGGAGCTCCATCTTCGCGGAGTTGACTCCCTATTTAATGCCCAGATCCCTGTCAAAACTTTTAAAAATAAAGATGGTGTTGATCTATATCCAAGTCTGAGTGTCCTTTGTTTCCACAATACACTTGCACATGTTGATGACTGTACCAATTCCCCGCTCGCCGCCCCAGCTGTAGCTCCTGTTAGGGAGGAGGCTAGTGGGAGTGCGCAGATGAGAGTGATAAACTGCAGGCAGCGCTATTATGGTGCGACGCAGGTACAGGGACATTATGGCCGACGTTTTTCTGTTAGAAAACACTCTATGCCTGAAGCTATTATAGCAACGCCCGCACTTGTAAAGGGGCGCGTGGCGGTGCGTTCAGGGGCCTTAGTAAGACACACTACGCCTGTAAAAAGCTCCGGTTAATGCTGTTTTCCATAGTGACGGAAATAGCATTATGATGGAGCGTGCGCTCACACGTGAGCATGCGGCGGTGCGTTCAGGGTCCTCAATAGATAATCGGCCCTTTCTGTTTCGACCCCCCACGGGCAAATCTTCCCTTTACAGGGAGTTTTGCGGAGAAGCGGGTCATCAGAGAGTATCACAGCTTTATAGCTGCGGCCCCACAGCTGAGGGCTTGCCCATTAACACAATGTTATGAGGAATGGAAACTCAGCTGTGTACAAGGTGGATGGACAGGACGCTGAAACGGGGCTATTCACTCCAGTTTTGCAGCGTCCCACCTCCTTTTATGGGCATGCGAGAGGTAAATCTGTCTTCCCAGGAGGAGGTGGGTTTCCTCTCAGCAGAGATTCAGGCTCTGGTGCAGAAACAGGCTGTGTCTGTTGTGCATCCTCAGCACAGAGAAAAGGGTCTTTATTCCATGTATTTCCTGGTTCTCAAGAAAACAGGGGAATTCTATTCTAGATCTCCGATGCCTGAATCGTCATATTTCCAGCAGGAAATTCCGCATGTTAACTGTGAAACAGTTACTAGGGCTTGTGCAGCCAGGCGATTGGTTCACCACCATCGACCTGAAAGACGCGTACTTTCATGTGGAAATTGTTCCAGAGCACAGAAAGTATCTGCGTTTTGCCTTCCAGGGGATAGCCTACGAGTACAACAGGCTGCCGTTCGGTTATTCCCTATCCCCACGCACATTCAGCAAATGTGTGGCCACAGCGCCTCAACCGCTGCGCGCACACGGCATGAGAGTTTTATTTTACATAGACGACCTCATAGTCATGGCTGGGTCCCGGGAACAGGTAATGTTTTGCACAGCACAGTTGATCACACACCTAACCAAATTAGGTTTTGCGATCAATTGGAAAAAGAGCACCCCCATACCTCTCCAACAGGCGTTGTATTTGGGTGTGGTGCTCGATGCAGACGCGCTGCGTGCCACCCTGTCAGAGAGCAGACGTGCGCCCCTTCTCAGGGCGGTGCACAGGCTGCGACAGGGGGCAACAGTGACAGCTTTAACTGTCATGCAGACTCTGGGTCTCATGGCGGCTGCTCACATGGTGGTCCCGCTGGGGTTACTACATATGCGCCGCCTGCAGAGGTGGTTCCCCAGCCTGCGTTTGGAGGCACAAACGACGGCTGGTGACCATCCCCCCCCCCCCCCCTCAGTGGAGGGTTTTGGGGGTCTCCGGACCACCTCCGGAGGGGGGTCTCCACTGGGACGGGTGACCTCCTACATCACAGTGTTCACGGACGCGTCCAGAACAGGATGGGGAGGGACCTGCCTGAAGAGGGCTATAGGTGGGCGCTGGGCTCTGACAGAGTCTCGACACAGCAAGCTCCTAGAGCTACGGGCAGTAGTGTTAGTCCTCCAGCATTTCATGCCCCTAATTCAGGGGAGACATGTAATGGTCAGGAGCGACAACAGCACCACAGTGGCTTATATCAACAGGCAGGGCGGAGTCCGCTCCGCCTCCTTGTTGACCACAGCGGAGGAGCTGTGGTTATGGGCGAGGAGCTCCCGGTCAAAAGTGCTGTACCTGCGTTCCCTGGGGCTCAGCTGACGGCTGAAAAAGGCGAGTGGCTGCCAAGCGCCCTCCACCCACTGCTCATGCACCGCACCCACGGCGTAGTCCGATGCGTCTGTGGTAATGGAGATGGGAGCCGTGGATGACGGATGTGCCAACAGGGCCGCCTGAGCCAGCGCGGTCTTGACTTCCTTAAAAGCAACCTCAGCTTCCGCCGTCCAGTCGATCTCCTGGATGGGGGCCTTACCCTTCAACGCCTCATACAGCGGCCGCATAATGTGGGCGGCCCGGGCGATGAAACGGTGGTAGAAAGTCACCATCCCCAGGAACTCACGGAGCGACCGGGCCGTGTGCGGGCGAGGAAACGCCGCAACAGCCTCAACCTTCACCGATGGGGGTGCTGCCCCGCCTTTGGTGATGCGGTGCCGGAGGAAGTCAATGTCAAACACCCCGAACAGGCACTTTTTAGGGTTGATTATCAGCCTGTGTTGGCTGAGCCTCATGAAAAGGGCTCGGAGGTGGGACAGGTGTTCCTCCACCGAAGTGCTGGCGACAAGTATGTAGTCCAGGTAGACGAACACAAACGGTCCCGCAGCACTGAATCTATCAGGCGCTGGAACGTTTGAGCGGCATTCTTGAGCCCAAAAGGCATCCGCAGGAACTCAAACAACCCAAACGGCGTTATCACTGTCGTTTTGGGAACGTCCAGGGGATGCATGGGCACCTGGTGGTATCCACGCCCTGGCCCTGGCGTAGACTGGGGGACCTTCGGTGGTGACGTGGTGCTCCACCACATGCTTGGTGGTGAGCGCAGAGAAAGTGGGCAGCGTCAGGTCCGGAAATTCAGCCAACAGCCTGAGAAACCTGTCTGCCCCCGACAGCGAGCCCGACAGCCTTGTGTGTACGCCGCCTTGCCAAGCGTACACACAAGGGAGGAAAACGTCAAGGCATCAACCAAGCGTTTGTTTCTAACGTCCACCAGGAGTCAGTGAGCACATAAAAAATCTGCCCCGAGGAGGGGAAAAGAAATGTCCGCCGTCACAAAATCCCAGTTGAACCGCTGCCCCCCAAAACACAAACACATAGGCCTCACGCTGTAAGTGCGGATGGGGCTGCCATTAGCTGTCGTCAACTGCGGTCCGTGTCCCCCTCGAGCGACGTCCTCCCTCGACGCAGGAACCGCGCTCCGTTGAGCGCCCGTGTCACAAAGAAACCAGCTTCCCGAGACACTGTTGCTAACGAAGAGAAGCCTGCTCGTGCCGCCAACGCTCAGGGCCACTACTGAGCGCCGGCTCTCTCGTTTCCTGGAGGTTTGTAACTGCAGGGAGCGATGCACTTCTTCGCCTTGGCCCCGAACCGCACGTGGTAAAAACACTCTCCTGTGTCCCCACGCCGGCATGGCACTGTCGCGGCCTGCCCCCCCCAAGCCTTCCTAACTGGCGAGGGGGCACTGAGCATCGCAGCTAGCACCTCTGCACCGGGCTGCTGGGTCGCCAGGAAAAAACGGTCGGCCTCTTCAGCCAGGGCGCTGGGTTCAGTAATGGACGTGTTGGCTAGCGCCGTCTGAACCCGGCAAGTGGCGCAGGAACGTCTCCACAAACAAAATCCGGGGATCTTCCCCCCCCCAGCAGATTTAGCATCTTCTCCATGAGCTGGGATGGCTTGCTGTCTCCAATTTCAAAAATCTGGCGAGCCCTCTCCTTAGCAGATAAGCTAAATGTCTTAAGGAGAAGAGCCTTAATCGCCTCATATTTGCCATGGCGTGGGGGGTCTGCGATAAATCCAACCAACCTGGACGACGTGGAGCTCCCCAGCGCCGCCACCACGTGAAAATATTTCAGGTCCCCGTCACGGACCTGGCGGCAGGCAAAGTGCGCCTCCACGTGTGCGAACCATGCCACAGCGGCATGTTCCCAAAACTCCGGCAGTTTAACATAAACATCGCGATCAGCCATGTTCATTAAGTCTTCGGAAACTATCACGAAAAAGTCAGGGCCACCAGTGTAGAGCCGATGAAAGGGAGTCAGAGGCGGTGTGTTCAGTATGGAACTCCACACTTTATTTTCCATTTGTTACAAGACAAGGTAGGTACATCTGCTCGTTGCTACTGTCAAGCTAGCATGAATACCACAACACGGTACCCTCACTAACAGGTCCGTGTTGCAACACCACAGTATACTGCCCTATGAAGGACAGTGTGCCACGTCCTTCATAGTGACGTGACGTGACGTGATTCAAGATGGCGCCTGTGTCGGCTCGCCGCTCGCTCAGCTCTCTACCTTTAGCTATCCTGTTTTTGTTTTATGTTTGTCAGAATGTCTCTGCTCTGCTCGTTTATGATCGCCAAGCTCTCCTCCATCTCAGACCCTCACTGGAGTTGATATTGCTGCCCAAACCTACATCTGGCAACCATAAATCGTCCCCCCCCCCTCTACTGTCGGATATCCCCACTTACCTACGCCGGTCACACTGCATCCTGCCTCGCCGAAAGCGCTTTCGACGACGGGGAAAGCGTGGTGGTGCACTGGTCCATCTTAAGGCATACCTGACGGGTTCTTCTGTGAATTATCCACGCCTCGGATGTCATGGCCCTCCCGATGCACACCACGTGAGGGATCGGTGGATTCGCCCCGTTTTTCCGGAGCTCCGGACTCTGAGGGGCCCGCTGGCAGCTCCTCCTGCCCGACTGACTGCTCCCGGCCCGCGCGGCGTTCAACACGCACATCTTCGTCAGCTGAGACACACTACACCTTCGGCAAGCCCGGAGCGAAAACTTTGCATGGCTTTGCTAAATGCTAGGTCGATAGCAAACAAAACGTTCCTGCTAAACGACTTCTTCACCTCTCGTGAACTGGATTTTATGTTCTTGACGGAGACCTGGGTCCACGCTGGCGAGTATACACCGTTCTCTGAACTTCTTCCTCCTGACTGTACATTCTTCAGCTCCCCCCGTGCCACTGGCCATGGTGGGGGCATAGCATCAGTGTTTAGAGCTAGCCTTCAATGCCGATTGCTTCACCCTGTATCTAGCTATGCCAGCTTTGAGTTGCAGCTTTTTGAACTGAACCCGGCCTCGCCTATACTCTGCGCAGTCGTGTATCGTCCGCCAAAGTGTAATAAGGATTTCATAAATGACTTTTCTGACTTTCTGTCCGGGATCATGGTGAAATATGATCGTGTTTTGATCTCCGGAGACTTCAATGTCCATGTGTGTTGCGAGTCCAAACCTCTGGTTAGGGACTTTTTAAATCTCCTTGATTCTTTTGGTCTCGTTCAGTCCGTGGCCCAACACACGAAAAAGGACACACTTTGGACTTAGTATTATCGTTTGGACTATCTGTATCTGTGGATGAAATATGTGCAGCAACGCGTATCTCAGACCATTTACCGGTTCTGTTTACAACCTCCATCCCTTCCGCAGGAGTCGAATCACGTGCCCCGGCGCATCGTCTGCGTTCGATTAACCCCTTGACTGCCTCACAGTTCTCTGATGTTTTTAATGCTTCTCCGATCTGTAAATTAGATGTGAACTGTGTGTTTAATGCTGATGAGCTTATCTCCATCTTTGACTCGACATGTACCCTAACACTGGATTCTGTTGCTCCTTTTACGCTTAGACGCACCAAAGTTCTCTCAGAGCCGTGGCTCAATGACTGTACTCGTGCTCTCAGACGCGCTTGCAGGCGTGCAGAGAGAAAATGGAAAAAGGATAAACTCCATGTCTCCCTAGAAATCCTTCGTGCTTGCCTTTCTGACTACCAGACGGCAGTCAAAGCAGCCGAAACAGAGCACATTTCTCTGTTAATCTCCAAAAACAGCCATAAACCTCAGGTTCTTTTTAATGTCCTCAACTCGATCATTAATCCCTGTGATGTTTCTTCTATTGTGCCATCGACTACTCTCTGTGATAAGTTTCTTACATTTTTTATTGAAAAGGTATCTGCTCTTAGGCTAGCCCACACTAGTGCTACCCCAGATCCTGCTCCTTTTCTGTGCCCTGCTGTCCTCGACCACTTTGAGCCTGTATCCCTCTCTTCTCTCTCGGATGTAGTCAAGCACCTGCGGCCGACAAACTGCACCTCAGACAGCATTCCCTCTCGCCTTCTCAGAGATGTTTTAGAATCAGTTGGAGCAAGTATTTTATTACTTTTAAACACCTCTCTTAACTCAGGATGTGTCCCAGCTGCCTTCAAACATGCCGTGGTTAAGCCACTCCTTAAAAAGAAAAATCTCGACCCCTCCATTCTCGCAAATTTTAGGCCCATCTCCCAGCTACCTTTTTTATCAAAAGCCCTGGAGCGAGTAGTCTACGCCCAGCTGCAGTCTTTTTTAACCATCCATGGAATCCATGAAAAGTTTCAGTCTGGCTTCAAACCCATGCACAGCACTGAAACAGCTCTTTTAAGAGTTTTTAATGATCTGCTCCTAGCCGCCGACTCAGGTAGCCCAGCTGTCTTGGTGCTGTTAGACCTGACAGCTGCCTTTGACACTGTGGACCATAGCATCCTGCTGTCACGGCTTGAACAGTCCGCTGGCATCACAGGCTCTGCCCTTGCATGGTTCAGGTCCTACCTGACAGACCGTAGCTTCTCGGTACAGCTAGGTGCCTTCTCCTCTGCCAAAGCCCCTCTTACCTGTGGGGTTCCCCAAGGCTCGATTCTGGGCCCCATCCTTTTTCTACTGTACATACTGCCCCTAGGTTCAATACTCACAAAACATAACATTCCCTTCCACTGCTACGCCGACGATGTACAGATATATCTGCCTCTCAAAGCAAATGTCACACACTCACTACAGCAGTTGATGGACTGCTTAGCAGAGATAAAATCCTGGCTGAGCAAAAACTTCCTCAACCTCAACGAGAGCAAGACCGAGGTCATCTTTTTTGGACCGCAACCTCCAGCCTCTCCGGTTGATATTCTGGGCTCTATCAAAAAAAACATCCTCCCCTCGGTCATGAACCTTGGAGTGACCTTCACTAGCACTTTTAAATTCGACAAGCAGGTCAGCACCGTAGTAAAATCCTGCTTTTTTAAAATAAGACTATTGGCCAAAACCAAGTCGTATTTATCTTTTAATGACTTAGAAAGGGTTATTAACGCCTTTGTAACCTCAAGACTGGACTACTGCAACGCTCTGTATGTGGGTATGGACCAGGCCTCAATTAAACGCTTACAGCTAGTCCAAAACGCTGCTGCACGTTAGCTGACTGGCCACAAAAAGCGCGACCACATCACCCCTATTCTGGCTTCACTGCACTGGCTTCCAGTTCGGTTCAGAATTGATTTTAAAATCCTTTTATTTGTTTTTAAAGCACTAAATGGGCTGGCTCCGGCCTATATAGCTGAACTGCTCCAGCGCTACACCCCAGCCAGAGCTTTAAGGTCTGCTGACCAGCTGCTGCTGGTAGTGCCCAAGACCAGGCTCAAAACCCGAGGGCACCGAGCCTTCGCAGCAGCTGGCCCTAGGCTCTGGAACACTCTGCCCCTCCTTGTGAGGTCGGCCCAGACCCTAGGGTTTTTTAAAACTAAACTAAAAACACACTTCTTCTCTCTGGCTTTCTAGTTAGAGCGGAGCACGACTCCTGACTTTTCCGTGTCTTTTATTTTTATTTTGTTTTTAAGATATATCTGTTGTAATTTATTGTCGTTTATTGTGATTTGTAGCAATGTGTTTTTATTACATGTACAGCACTTTGGCTCGACCAAAAATCGCTTTTAAATGTGCTATATAAATAAAACCTGATTTGATTTGATTTGATTTGATTTGCCAAATCAACTGGGAAACTGTTTTGTTTTTAGGACAACTTGTGCGTCACGTGTTTACAGGATTTCAAAGTGAATGATAGCTCTCTGCTAAGCTATTTACCAGGTGTGGTATCTTTACGTTTTTTCTGATATGTGGTTTATGAAACAGAATAGAACAATACGTTTTCTGATCTCAAACTTCCACCCTTTTCTTTCTTTGCAGAGACGAGAGTAAGATGTTATACAGGCAGTTAGGCTTAAGGAACATTTTCCGCCCAATTCCTAATCAAGCTTTCAAATCAGGTTGAAACAACACACTGTTTTAATATGAGAGACTGCCTGAAGGTTAAACTGTAGCTTGTGCACCCCTTTTGTTTTCTCTGATGTCCCAATGTAACGTTGCCTTGTTTGTCTGATCATTTTCCTTCAAGTGTGTTGCTGTTGCAAAACAGTGTTCAGGCACGCCTCTTGGACATAATCCAGTAAATACCTTTGCACTGGAAATCTGTTGACAATCAAAATGTTCAGAAATGATTCATGAACTTTCAAACTGTCTTTATCATTTTTGGTGTAATCTGTTGATGTTCTTAAGATAAAATGATGCTGCTATATCAACTACAAATGATAGGGTTTTTCTAGATGGGCTTCACAGGTGTCTTCATCCAGTTAAACTACGTGCATCTGAATAACTCTGACTATGTAAGGCTTACATGAGCAATATTAAAATAAGAGAATTGTAATATTTAGATATTTTCCTGGTTGATTAGCGGGTTCATTGGGATTGTAGCATCCACATCTGGCCTTGATTGTCATCTCTCGCAAATTATGTTAGTTTAGTTTAGTGTTTTTGTCTTTGTCTAGTGATTTTCCCCTTTATCTTTTAATAGTAACCTTCCCTCTCGTTTCAGATACTTTGACCTCCTTTCCTTGTGTGTCTCCCACACCTGTGATTGTCGACCCCGCCCCTGATTGTTTCCACCTGTTCCCCATTACCTGGTGTATTTATTGTCCTCGTCTCCCTTGTCCTGTGCCAGTTCGTTTCGTTTCCTGTGACTAACCACAAGTGTATCATGCCAGGTCAAATCTCAAGCAGAGCTTTGAGCCACGTCTTGTTTTCTGAGAATTTAGTTATCTATGCTCCTAGTGTTTTTTCCTCATTGAAGTGATTTTGTTTTGTTAGTGTTTTTCCTCGTTAAGAGTCATTTCGTTTTTTGACCTCTGTAGAAGAGCTTTGGTTTGAAATAAACCTTTTTTGTTAAAACCTTTGAATCAATTGCTCAACAAGTCCAAATAAAAAGGAGTCTGACACTCTGGCAGCACACATCTGAAGAATCAACACCGCAGCGGGACAATATAAGGTGGGATGTCTTTTTTCAAATGTGCATGACTAATGTGTATGCGTTTATCCGCCCGGTACCGGGGGGGCGGTGCGTAACAGGTTATCTGTCTTTGTTCTGCTTTGTTTATGTTGTATTCTAATTTGCATCGCTGTTTAAATCATGTCATGATCATATAGTTTGCCATCCATGTTTTGAAGTGTCATTATTTTCTGACTTTCTATCTGTTAATAGACTTATGTGATTTATTTGATCTCCGTTATGTTTGTGTGTTTTCTATTGTCCAAATGAACAACTCTTCATCTACAAATTGAGGATTACAGTATATCTGGTTCAAACAGAAGAACAATCATTTGTGGTTTGTATATTCTTTACAATGGTTTGACATTATTTGTAAATGTTTCCAGGTGAAGCGTTGAAGTGTTAATGTGGAGGCACCTCCAAGACGTGTCCAGGTCCTGTGGAGACTTGTTTGAAGCAAGTCTGTGGCAGCATCGCTCTTAACCTGTTACGCACCATCCCCCCGGTACCGGGCAGATAAACGCGTCATTTGCAGGAAACAACGTCTAAGGAATTTTAATATTTAATAAACTATGAATGTTTTATATCCATGTAACGGGAAGAAACTCAGCTAACTGATCTTTTTAATTTTTTTTCTCCAAAAAAACCCCACAATGCTAGCACTCAGCCTCTGAATTAGCCACGAGCGAAAAAATGTAACCTATCACTGCACCTAAACTCACTCATAACTCCCTTATTACTTATCCTAGATGCACAGCCAACCACTCGTTTTACATCAGCTGGAGACACAGAATCGTTTGGTGCCCACCTCAACACTCAGTGATAAACATTTGCGACGCTATAAATGAAAGCCCCCACCTTTTTTCTTCACAACGTGTGTGTGTGGGGGCCTCCCCCTTCGATTCTATTGGCTCTAACGGTAAGAAAGAGGTGTCAACCATCAAAATCGACCAAGGGGGGCCAGAGATATGAAAAAGAAAACATTTTCACCCAAATTACCTCAGAGGTGGGGTGGTTTTGGCTAAACCTCTCTAAAAAGGTCAAATGTCACTTGTTTTGCATCAATATTGATACAGGGTACTTATTATATGTTGTACTTTGGATTCCTAAAGCTTTTAGTCTACTAACCCATCATCCAAGGGTAGTTTTCACTATCTGTAAAAAATAATTTTTGTAAAATCTGAATTTTCTTTAAAATAAAAAACATCTATATTGATTCTGACACTTCTACATCCAACTCACAGATGTAATCTTGCTTTGATAAAAGAAATTATTCATATAACCCTTTTAGAAGTTAAGTTGTAGTCATTTGTTTTGTGCATGTCATTTTCGAGCCTGATACATGAAAAACAGGCTTGGTGCTTAACAGGTTAACCCTGGAACCCGTAAGTAAAGGCTTCATTGACGCTGGATGGATTCAGTTGCTCAACAAGTCCTAAACTTGCAGCCTGGCAGCACAGATCAGAAGAATCAACAACGCAGTGGGACAATACAAGGTTAGATATCTTTGAGTTCTCTTTTCAAACATGCATTTATTGAAATGCTTCAACTTAAAAGTAGCTTTTCATTTGTCACACTTTTCACCTTTGCTTTTTTTCATCCACAGAGTTGTGTACAGACTGGTGAAAACATGAAGACTGTGGTTCTCGCTCTCATGGTGTTGGTGGTGGTCAGCCAGGGTGAGTTCAGTGTTCAGGAAACACACAAAACCTGCAGTATATTCAATTCAAAGTGCTTTGTTGACATGAAAGAAGTGTCAAGTAATAACAGGTTGAAAAGGGAAAAAAAATAGTGTGTACAGTTTACTTTTCTCTGTGTATTTGTGTGTGTCGGTCTATTTCAAAAAAATTGAAATCGAAACCAGTAATGGTTCATGTGTTTAAAACTGATTTTACAGCTAAAGGACAATTGTTTATGGCTGTAATAATGCAACATTAATTTGAACACAGATGTACGGTGGCCCTGAAGTGCAAGTCAAAACAACATTTCACAAAACACTACAGCATTTCACAAAATCACGGAAAGGGTATTCCTTTAGGGAGAACACTTCTTGTTTATGATTGGACAGAGCCAGCCGAACTGCTGTGATTGGTTATGTTGCTGCCAGTCAAGAAATTACGCTTTGTGATTGGTCAGCACTGGACGTGCCACGTATTTCCTGTTTGACGTTGTTGTGAGTTTGGACGAAGCAGCTGCACTGCAAAAAAGGAATTTTAAGAAAGTAAAAAAAACTTGTTTCTGGGAAACAATTCTTATTTCGTCTAAAAAGTCAAATAATCTTGTTGAGAATGTTTTGACAAACAACTTTTCAATTCAAGAATCTGATGAAATGACACCAATTTTACATTTCATATATTGAATTGAATTGAATTTATTTATTTAAAACAAGGGACATTGTAAACACTGTCCCATGTAAAAGTACTCGAATGAGCCAAAAGACTAGTTTTCACCGATAGTCCCTTTGCCTGATGGTGATAGGCATCCTACAAGCAAGAGTTAAAATACCACGACATTGATATACCAACAACAAAAAGTACATATTTACAATAGACGACATCACTGAATACAGGTAAGAGCAAGTCATGATAATAAAGAAAACATTCACAATACACACACACACACACACACACACACACACACACACACACACACACACACACACACACACACCAACAATACGAATGTTTCTGCTGTCTTAATTTAAGACAAATGTACTTATATATTATGCCAATCAAAGAATGTAATTCTTATTGTAAGCTTTATTTGCTGATTTTTAAACTTAATTTAAGATTTACATTCTTAGTCAACTCGACCAAAACACTCATTTCAAGTCTAGTTCCAAGGCCCATTACGGTCTTTCAGTTGCTAGATTTTAATTCTAGTTTTAAGAATTCTAGCCAAGCTAATTTGACTCACCCCATTGGCAGATTGTTTTGCTTGATACAGGAACATCTGACTTGATTCAAGAATATTTTTGCTTATTTTTGGAAGGGCTGTTTTTGCAGTGCACAGGTTAGCTTAGCCTGATCGATCCGATCTCCATTCAGAAAACACGCATTTTAAAAGGTGTTTCGCCTGCCGTCTTGTCAAAGCATGAATTCATGGTTTTTACTAACCGGTATCAGTATGTTGTTACCTCGGCATCATTTTGAAACGTGTATTACAATTAAATCACCGTAAAATATGTTCATTTTGTTGTAGTTGGTATCTACCATAGTATTTGCATGGATATAAGCCCCGCCCCCTCTCCAGCGCTTCCTGTTTGAATGACAGGAGTAAACACAGCTGACAGCCACGGTGAAACTCGAGCGATTAGAGCGATGCGAATATTCGGGGCTTATCTCCAATGCAGTTTTTGTCACAAGGTAATAAGACTGATAGATATGATACTGGTGTGAACAGCAAACAGAACAATTATATAAAGAAACTAAAATTGGTGTGTTGAGAATTTATAATTTCTGACGTTGAAGCATTTTGATCATGTGGAGCAGATAGACCTCAAATTGAGAGCCAAATTAAAATGTAAAAATCACTGGGAAAATGCTCACATTTAAAGTTATTAGTGGACTGATGACCCAAATCCCTGCTGTCCTGCCGACACCCATCTAATGATGACCTTTCAGTGACCACAACCACTGGATATTACAACAGATATGACAAGACTTATTTCTAAGGCACATGTTTTAGCCTACAAGAATTTGATTCATGTGGATAAGACAACAACGTGATACCAGATATGTTAAGGGGCTGGTGAAGCCGTAAGTAGAGTACTGACCCACCTGTGGAGTCTAAACCCTGGTGATGATGAAATGAGGAAGATGCTGAAGCTCTGTGTGTGATGAGGAGTGGTCTTCTGATGAGCAACTACATTACTGGCTGATTGAGATCATGGCAACATCTTGTTGGTTTAACTGAATGAGTGAATGCCCATAATCAGTTGGTTTAGGACAGGGGTGCCCAACCTCTTTTGAACCGAGAGCTACTTTTAAAGTTGCCAGTCTGCCGAGATCTACCAGTCCAACTAGAGAGGCGTAGCCCTTACTGACAGCCTACTACCAGGTAAATACACACTTCTACTTGTATAAAACTGACCTTTGTACGATGAATACTTCATCAAATACTGCAGATCCTTTCTCTTACCACTTTTTAATCTACACACATACAAGTATTTAACTGAAGTTACACAACAGTGTTGTTGATACAGAGTTGGAGTTTATTCACACGTCACAAACTACAGTAATGTTTTCAAGAAACATTGAACAGTGCTGCCACATGTGACACAGGAGAAAAGAAAAGACTCTGAACCCTTTCTTTGCCATTATATACAAATAGTGTTGCTACAAAAGTATAAATTAGGCTTTCTAATAAGACAACTCGGATCTGAAGCTACACAGGAATCTGCTGCATTTTAGTAGAGTATAAAAAGAAATGCCTTTTAAAATAGGATGCAAGCAACACTAGTTTCTTAACCTGAATTGATAATAGACTATAATCAATTTAAGTTTGCATTCTTATACCATTTTGTACAATAATTATAATGAATAACTTCAAACAAACTAAAACTTACAGCTGATTAATAACGGTATCTAACTTGAGTTTTTATTATATCAAAAACCTGTTGAAATGCTACTGTTATTTTACTGTCCCCAAAAAGTGCGTCGGCAGCCTCCAGGAATGCTTCTTTCACAACTTCTCCGTCTTTGAAAGATTTCATGTGTTTCGCAAAACGTGACTGACACAATAAGATGCTATGCTAGCAGCCTTGCTCTTGTTGTTGGGCCTGACACGATAAGATGCTATGGTAGCAGCCTTGCTCTTGTTGTTGGGCCTGACACGATAAGATGCTATGGTAGCAGCCTGACACGATGAGATGCTATGCTAGCAGCCTTGCTCTTGTTGTTGGGCCTGGTGAAGATGGACTGCTGTGCATTGAGCTGTCCTTTCAGGTGCCTCACCTTTTGGGAGCGTAGGGCAGAATTAGGAGGGAATCCCGTCTCGTAGCGTTTGTGCACTGTTTTGAAATGCCGCTCCTAAATTACCCTTCTTCGATAAAGCCACGCTCGCATTGCAGATGAGACAGAAGGACTTTGAATTGGAATAGATACAAAAATAATCATCCTCCCAACTCGGAGTGAAAATTATATATTTTGGGCTTTTTTGCTTCTGCCATAATTGCAGCCTTGTGTGTGTGCGGACTGTCACTCCTGTTGACACGGACAACGTCAGCTAACTAGTGCCCACTGTCCACCAGCCACGCCCCGACACATGGGGTCATGCCGGCCAATCACAAAGCTTTGATGTGTTCAAGTGCATTATTCTGGCACAGGAAGATTATGTTATAGGACATTAACGATGAGAGAGAGAGAGAGAGAGAGAGAGAGAGAGAGAGAGAGAGAGAGAGAGAGAGAGAGAGAGAGAGATGAGAGAGAGATCGATGCGAGAGAGAGAGATCGAGATAGCAGAGCGAGCGATCT